>NC_058132.1:312833020-312837134 GCF_016433145.1 Gracilinanus agilis | reverse complement strand
CAAAGAGATCATAGATAAACAGACTTGTATGAAATTATTTATAGCTGCGCTTTTTGTGGTGGCAACAAATTGGAAAAGGAGGGGATGTCCTTCAATTGGGGAATGGCTGAACAAACTGTGGTATATGCAGGTGATGGAATACTATTGTGCTAAAAGGAATAATAAACTGGAGGAGTTCCAGGTGAACTGGAGAGACCTCCGGGAACTGACGCAGAGTGAAAGGAGCAGAGCCAGAAGAACACTGTACACAGAGACTGATATACTGTGGTAAAATTGAATGTAATGTACCTCTGTACCAGCAGCAATACAATGACCCAGGATAATTCCGAGGGATTTATGGTAAAGATGCTACCCACATTCAGAGGAAGGACTGCAGGAGAGGAAACATATANGGTGTGGACTCGAAACTACCACACCAATGCAACTACCAACAATTTGGAAATTGGTCTTGATCAAGGACACATGACAAAACTAGTGGAAATGCGCATCGGCCATGGGTGGGGGGATTGCGGGGGGGGGGGGTGAAGGGGATAAGAGGAGTATGAATCAGGTAACCATGTTAAAAATGTATATTAATAAATGTTAAGAAAAAGGTATATATGATGTTGTGTCTTATATGTCATAAACCTTGTTTGAATATAACCATTTTGTTATTGTCTTGGTATATGAACCAGGTCTCCTCTGTCAGGCTTTGTTGTTTGCTGGTTTCTTTCTATGTAATGAGCACATTTGGCTGGTTTTATCTGGAAAGCCTGGCCCTCTTCCAATAAAATCTAATTTTTTGCTTTGACTTGGAGAATTTTTATTTAATTGACTTTATTTACCTAAGTTATTTATAGTTTTTCTGCAGTATAATTAAAACCAAGTGAGCTGGAGACTTCCTGGTTAGGATGGTGATATAGTAAAAAGCAGCTGCTTGACCTCTCCTAAAAAAACATATAGGACTTCTCAAGAAGACATAAAAACAAATCCAGAGGAATGAAGGGACCCCACAACAGGGCACAGCATTGGAGGTACGTGGAATTGAGACATTTCCACGCTATAAAGAGGTGAAACAGCTCTCACTAAAACACGAGCTGAGCAACCCCCTCCCCACCCCACACCACCTACAGTGCCAAAGCCAGTGCACAAGAGTTAGAGCAAGTTTGGGGCACTCACTAAGTCCTTGGAAGCTACCTGGGGCCACCAGGGCCTGACCCTGAGAGCAGCAAGACTTAAGACCCCAAGAGGCTAAAGAACTCTCAGACTTTGAACACAGACCCTGAATGCGGGCGCAGATGCAAGAACAGACACGGATCCTGAGGGTAGGCAAGGACTCGGATCCTGAGCACAGGCATGGACCTTGAGTGGGGACCCAGTGCAGAAGGGTGCATGACTGTGGAAGCAGCTCCCTGAGACTGTTAAAGGAGCCTTGGCCAGAGGATCAAGCAAGGAGACCACTGGGAGGCTTGACCCTGAGAACAACTAGACCTGAGACCTCAGGAGCCTGAAGAGCTCAGACAGAACCTGAGTGTGAGGATAAACCTGAGAGGGAGCAGGGCTAACAATGGCAAGCCAGAGACAAGAACCTCAAAAGAGAAAGATCATCAAGAAGAAATCTGTAACACTCGACAACTTTTACAGAGATAAAATCCAGACAACAGACCAAACATCAGAGGAGAACAAACAAGTAATCATATCCAAACCTTCCCAAAATGATGAAAACAGGCCACAAGCTATTGAAGAGTTCAAATCTGAGATGATGAGAAAGATGGAAGAGATTTGGTGAGAGAATTGAGAAATAGCTCAAAAGGAAATTAACAGGTTAGAAGACAGAAACTCCCAATTGGAGAAAGTTGCCCAAAAATCAAATGAAATGGTAAGCAAATTGGAAACCAAAATCTGGCAAGAAAATAACAGTTTAAAGGCAGAATTTCACAATTAGAAAGTGAGGCAAGTAAATTGAAGACCAGAAAAGACCAGATTTAAAAGGAAATCCAAAAGATTATAGCCCAAAACCAGTCCCTAAAGGCTAGAATTGAGCAATTAGAAGCTAATGATCTCTCAAGACAGCAAGAACAAATAAAACAAAGTCAAAATACTGATAAAACAGAATGAAACATGAAATATCTCAATGAGAAAGTGACAGACCAAGAAAACCAGTCTAGAAGAGACAATCTGAGAATCATTGGTCTTCCAGAAAAGGCAGAAATTAATAGAAATTTGGACTCCATACTAAAAGAAATTATTCAGCAAAAGTACCCTGAAGTTCTACAACAAGAGGGTAATACAGACATAGAAAGGATTCATAGATCACCCTCTATACTAGATCCAGAAAAGACAACCCCCAAGGAATATAATAGCCAAATTCAAGAGCTTCCAAGTAAAAGAAAAAAAATTTTACAAGAAGCCAGAAAGAGATAATTCAGATATCAAGAAGCACCAATCAGGATCACACAGGATTTGGCAGCATCCACACTAAAAGACCACAAGGCTTGGAATATGATATTCAGAAAGGCAAGATAACTGGGTCTACAACCAAGGATCACCTATCCATCAAAACTAACTATATACTTCCAAGGGAAAGTTGGGGCATTCAACAAGATAGAATATTTCCAAGTATTTGCACAGAAAAGACCAGGACTAAATGGAAAGTTTGATATCCAACCACAAAAACCAAGAGAAACATGAAAAGGTAAATAAGAAACAGAGGGTAAAGAAAGAAAACTCGTTTTCTTTAAATTTGCCTCTTTAAGGTCTTCAATATGATGTAATTATTTGTATTCCTATGTGGAAAAATGTTATGTATAATTCTCTGTAAGGAACTCTATTCACTTTTATAGTATTCACTATTATAGTCATTAGTAGAATTATTCATAGGGAGAAATTAGAATACTAAATAGTCTAAGATGATATGGGGGGACTTCCGGTTAAGATGGGGGCAAAGTAAGGAGCAGCTGCTTGATCTCTCCTAACCGAAACATACAGGACTACTCAAGGGGAAATAAAAACGAACCCAGACAAACAAAGGAACCCCAGTACAGGGAGCAGCATTGAAGGTACGCAGAATTGGGGCATTTCCACGCTATAAAGGGGTGAAACAGCTCTCACTAAAATGTGAGAGGAAGAAGCCCCTCCCTCACCCCCCACACCACACTCCTTGCACAACACCAAGGCCAATGCACAAGAGTGAAAACGGGACTGGGGCAACCAGTAAATCACTAGCAGCCCCAGGGCTTGTACCTGTGTGAGGCAAGACGAGGGACCCCAAGTGGCTGGGGGGCTCGCACGGACTTTCTCAAGAGTCTGCTTGGGCCGGGACAAAGATCTCTAACTCAGGGACTTTCCTGAGCTTCTGTGCGGGTGAAGGCATCACCTGAGGTGCGAATAAAGATCTCTAGCCCACAGACTTTCCCTAGCTTCTGTGTGGGTGAAGGCAGTGCCATAGGCTTGAATAAAGACCTCCAGCCCAAGCTTTGGCCTCCAGTGAGGACTCGGAGCAGACGGGAGTGCAGCTGTGGAAGCAGCCCCTGAAACCACTGAAGGAGCCTCGGGCAGAGGGGCAGAACTAGGACTACCAGGAGGCCTGACCCCAAGGACAAGGAGACTGGAGCCCCCGGGAGCTTAGAACGCGCAGGCAGACCCTGAGTGTGAAGACAAAGCTGAAAAGGGGCAGGGCTAATAATGGCAAGCCAAGAACTCCGGAAGAAGAAAAAGATTATCAAGAAAAACTCTGGAACACTCGACAAATTTTACACGGAGAAAATCCAGACAACAGAGGAGGACAAACAAGTAATCATATCCAAACCTTACCAAAAAAATGAAAGTTGGTCACAAGGTATTGAAGAGTTCAAAAATGAGATGTTGAAGAAGATGGAAGAGATCTGGTAAGAAAATAACAGCTTAAAAGGCAGAATTTTGCAATTGGAAAGTGAGGCTCAGAAATCAAATGAACTGATAAGCAAATTGAACACCAGACATGACCAGATTGAAAAGGAAAATTAAAAGATTATAGCCAAAAACCAAAAGATTATAGCCAAAAACCTGTCCTTAATGGCTAAAATTGAAAAATTAGAACATAATGATCTCTCAAGACAACAAGAACAAATAAAACAAAGTCAAAAGACTGATAAAA
>NC_058132.1:312832046-312832993 GCF_016433145.1 Gracilinanus agilis | reverse complement strand
AAGAAAATAACAGTTTAAAAGGCAGAATTTTGCAATTGGAAAGTGAGGCTCAGAAATCAAATGAACTGATAAGCAAATTGAACACCAGACATGACCAGATTGAAAAGGAAAACTAAAAGATTATAGCCAAAAACCAAAAGATTATAGCCAAAAACCAGTCCTTAATGGCTAAAATTGAAAAATTAGAACATAATGATCTCTCAAGACAACAAGAACAAATAAAACAAAGTCAAAAGACTGATAAAATAGAAGGAAACATGAAATATCTTAATGAGAAAGTCACAGAGCAAGAAAACCGGTCGAGAAGAGACAATTTGAGAATCATTGGTCTTACAGAAAAGGCAGAAATTAATAGAAACTTGGACTCCATACTTAAAGAAATTATTCAGCAAAATTGCCCTGAAGTTCTACAACAAGAGGGCAATATAGATATTGAAAGGATGCATAGATCACCCTCTACACTAGACCCAGAAAGGGCAACCCCAGGAATATAATAGCCAAATTCAAGAGCTTTCAAGTAAAAGAAAAAATCTTACAAGAAGCCAGAAAGAGACAATTCGAATATCAATGAGCACCAATCAGGATCACACAGGATCTGGCAGCCTCCACGATAAAAGACCACAAGGCTTGGAACACAATATTCAAAAAGGCAAGAGAGATGGACCTTCAGCCACAGATCAACTACCCATCGAAACTGACTATATACTTCCAGAGGAAAGTATGGGCATTCAACAAAATTGAAGATTTCCAAGTTTTTGCACAAAAGAGACCAGGACTAAATGGAAAGTTTGATACCCAATCACAAAAATCAAGAGAAACATGAAAAGGTAAATAGGAAACAGAGGGAAAAGAAAGAAAACTTATAATTTTTTAAATTTGACTCTTTAAGGGCTTAAATAATATCTAATTATCTGTATTACTATGTGGAGAAATGCTATGTATAATTC
>NC_058132.1:312706337-312822198 GCF_016433145.1 Gracilinanus agilis | reverse complement strand
CTCTCTCTCTCTCTCTCTCTCTCTCTCTCTCTCTCTCTCTCTCTCTCTCTCTCTCTCTTTCTCTCTCTCTCGCCTTCCATCTTGGAAACAATACTGTGTATTGGTTCCAAGCCAGAAGAGTGGTAAGGGGTAAGCAATGGGGGTCAAGTGATTTGCCCAGGGTTACACAGCTAGGAAGTATCTGAGGCCAGATTTGAACCTAGTATAAGTGTGGAATTGGAGTAAATGAAGGATCACTAAGCACTCATCTTGGAAGGGATCTGGAAGCTGACCCCACGGAACCCTGAGAGAATTCTGTTTGGGAGGGACCATCAGCAAAAGGAGTTTGGAGGAGGCTTCTCAACTGTCACTTCACTCCTGACCAGACTGGGACCCTGGGAGGGTTAGTTCTTTGGTTGGGAGGTTTTGATTTTGGGGTGAATCCTGAGTGAATTGGGTTCCTCTGTGCTTTTATTAGTGACTATTGGGAGATCACAAATGCCAACAAAGAAACATTGAACAGCAATTCTCCAATTTGGCCAGAGAGCTCAAACTCCTGGGGGAGCGGGCTTGAATGGGGGGGGAGGAATGCGGGGTCCCTTCCCTGATCCTGCTTGAATCCATTTATCCTGTTACTTCCCTTTTATATTAATTTAGAAATATTTGATAGGAGACTGTAGAGGAAAGAGAGAGTGAGCTACTGTGACCAAGCCACAGAAGAAGTCTAGAGTTGCTCGCCTAGGGAGAAGATTTAGCTGATAGTGAAGTTTATCCTTTCCCTCTTTCCTTGATTCCCCTATACCTTTCCCCCCTGTACTCTGAATTTAATTTATCATTTAATAAACCCCTGATAATTTGATACTTAGAGCCTGGAGCACTTACTCTGAGGCGGGGAGGTGACTGATCTGATGGCTATGGGGCAGACAATTACATGACTCCATCCTGATGAGCAAAAGCTAACTTGAACTTGGGAGTGGGGGCAGGGAGGGCTGGCTCTGAGGGTGGGATCCAACCCTTTAGGGTCACAAATAAACACCAAGACCCTCCTTCAACATCCCCATTATAGCTTTGCCAGTTTGGGAACCTCTTTGAATTTGTTCCCTCATAGGTCTTCCCTGGCGTGGGGGTGAGTGATTAGCTGATCTGGCCCTTTGAAAACTAACAAGGGGGGAGTCTAGATACACACATCTCTACCATCAATACTCACCCACATACACCAGGACTTCCCATCTCTAGGCCTGGCTCTCAATCCACTGAGTCACCCAGCTGCCCATAGATGGTTATCACTTAATCTTACATAATATTATTTTTAGCTTATAATCATGCCTTGACACTGTGCATCTGAATAGCGACTTTTGTAAAATTATCTTTCCATTCTTGGCAATTACATACTACTTGATAACCATTAATGCTTTTCCTCTTAATGACAGAGAACATTTGAATAAAAGAGGGAAAATGTGATTAATCTGAATGTTTTGTATAACACAAGACCAAACATCTGGATAAGAGCTAAACAATTAATTTATCTCCATGTTTCCAAATATTCTGCTCTTTTGGTGTCTTATGGACAAAATATCCAGGTGTGTAACTGAATTTCTCACATTTTACCCAGATGTTTTCATATCTTCTAGACATAATGTTACCTATGTGACAGGAGCAAAGGAAATGACATTTTTCAATGGCTGTTGTTTGCTTTTTTTTTTATAGAATAAGTTTTCTTCATCTTTCCTTGTCTCTGTTGTACCATTTGGCTTAAAAAGCAGAAAACCCATTTTATTTGAGGCCTGTGATCACACTCTTTTCTACATATCATTTTTATCCCCCAAATCTAATAATGTCTTCTGGCATGTGGTAAAAGTTTTTCTTTTCCTATCCTGCAAAGAAATTATTTTAGAAACATGCATACAATTGAAAGATTTCCCTTTTATTTAAATAAAACATTTCTAATAATTTTTAATGACAAATCAACAACTGTTTTTGAGCATGTACTTGGCACCCACACCTATGTCAGATACTGAACGGTATAAAAACATATAAGAGGTTTCTTGGCTTTAGAAAATTGGAATCTAGTTGATGACACAAGACATATAAAGTTAGACAGATTTCCATAGAATAAGA
The DNA here is from genome assembly GCF_016433145.1 of Gracilinanus agilis. Lineage (NCBI taxonomy): Eukaryota > Metazoa > Chordata > Mammalia > Didelphimorphia > Didelphidae > Gracilinanus > Gracilinanus agilis. Next base: position 312,820,101 of record NC_058132.1, on the reverse strand, counting down.
GATATCATAAGGCAATGGTGTATCATTAATTGCCAAAAAAGTTATAAAGATAGATGATGTAAGTTTACAAAAGCCTAGAAAATAAAGAGATCTTAAAGAGATTAAATTAAAATTCATTTTATAGATGAAGAAATCAAAACCAGAAGCATGGAAGAATTCAGCCAAAGTCAAAGTTGGGCCAAATGCCCATGTCCTCTGACTTCTTCATGCCACCAAGACTAAAAGGCAAAAAACAAACATAAAAAAATCTTCATAGCAATTGTCTCTGACAAATATCTCATTTCTCAAATATATTGGGAGCTAAATCAAATTTATACGAATACAAAGTATTCCCCAACTAACAAATGGTCAAGGGGTATGAATGGGAATTCTCAGATGAAGAAAATAAAACTCTTTAGTCATATAAAATACTATTTTATTTACATATAATATACATATAAAATAAATATTATAATATAATATAACATAACATAACAAAATAACATAACATAATATACATATAAATATAAAATATAAAATCACTTTTAACTTAAAAATGCAAATTAAAACAATTCTGAGGTATGACCTCACATCTATGAAACTGGCTAATATAATCAAAAAGGAAAATTACAATTGTTTTTAGGGGTTGTGGAAAATTTGAGACACTAATATATTTTTGGTGGAGCTATGAACTGATATAACCATTCTGTAGAGCAATTTGGAACTATGCCCAAAGGGCCATAAAAGTATGCTTACCCTTTGACTGAGCAATCCTAGGTCTGCATTCTAAAGAGATTAAAGATGGGGGAAAGAATCTACTTGTACCAAAATATTTATAGCAGCCTTTTTGTGGTGGCAAGGAACTGGAAACTGAAGGGATGCCCATCAGATGAGGAATAGCTGAAGAGGATGTGGTATGTGCTTGTAATGGAAGCTATAGTGCCATAAAAAAAAAGACAAACAGAACACTAAAAACAACAACAAAAAACATGGGAAGACATATAAAGTAATTCAAAGTGAAGTAAGCAGAAAATTTCTACACAGTAACAATGATACATACAATGATAAATTGTGAATGTCTTAACTATCATCAAAAATGCAAGGAACTAGGACAACTCCAAGGGATTCTTGATAAAAAGGTCTATATACTACTATAGAAGGAACTGATTGGAACTGAATGCATGTTGCAGCATACAATTATTCACTTTATTTCCTTCATGAATTTCTATTGACTGTAAGCAATATGTCTTTTTTTTCACAACATGAAAATGGACATATGTACTATGTGATAACACATATGGTATCTATATTATATTCCCTATCATCTTGGAGGGTGGAGGAAGGGTGAAATGGAGAAAGGGAATATATATTACAAAATGTCATAAAACATTAAAAATTGTATGAACATGTAATCTGTAGAAAAACAATAAAAAGAGCTACAAATAAATAATTTTTAAATGTATTTTATACCAAAACACATTGCTATGAGTTCAGAGAAGGAAGGAATTGTTTTTTACTAGCTGGAATGATTAGGTAAGGAAACCTAGAGAGGGACTTGAACTAGATAGATAAAAGACAGGTAATATTTGGAAAGAAATAGACAAAGCATACTGTAGTGGAAAGAACAATAAACTTGGAACCTGACTCTATCAATTACTGTATGACCATAGACAAATCATTTTACTTTGTTGGACTTTAATCTAGTTTCCTGGTCTATAAAATGAGCAAGTTTTAGATTATCTCTAAGATCCTTCCTAACTTTAACATTCTATGGTCTATGATTTGGGAAAGTAGGTTGGGAAGAGGAGACTCTAGACGGCAATGGAATAAGAAAAGATATTGCTGTATAAGATATTTTCAGGAGAAAATGAATAAAATAATTTAGCTGTAGTCAAGGGGTAATGTAGAGAAAAAATGTTAACAGCCCTTCTTATAGAATATTGTAGCCATGATTAGCAAATAACATCATAGAGCTCAGATTGTTCAATATGCTTGATTTTTTATTGACAACTCATTGTTTTGAGAAGATTATAGTTAATTGGATTCCTCCAATAAAGCCATGCCATGAAATTAGTTGCTTAATACAGTCAAGCATCCAACCATGATGAAGATCTGTATTTCAATACAGTTTGGAAGTAAGAGTTTATTTTGTAATATATTCGGAAATTATGTGAGCCATTAGAAAGAGAAGTGACCAGAGGAGACCTGAGCACTCAATTTTTTGTCACTAATTAAATGTGTGGTGTTGGGTACCTCATTTAAGATTTCTCTATTCATTTTTTCAAAAAGGGGAAATGATACTAAGCATAGGGTGGGACAATTGGTTAGAAAGACATTGAAAAGTATCAAATGTAATGTAGCATCTCTTCCAAATTATTGATAATCTGTGCCAGTTTGATACATTGAACAAAAGCACTGGACTGGACCAGAAGGTCAAAGACAGATTCAAGTCATGGCTCTGATACATGCTAGCCATGTTATCTTGGGAAAGCTACAACTCCTCTGATCCTTAATTTTCTGATCTACAAAATAGGTGTAAAAATGTGTGCATACCAACTTCCAAGTATTATTATGCAGAAAGTATTTTGTAAACTGAAATATACATATTCATTTATGTTTTTATGAGTAGTATATGTACACATGTATGTGAATATGAGAAATTATTTTATTATTAATAGAATGTCAAAACAATAAACCTGACCCATAATCAATAAACGATATGTTGGTTATCATTTTGATCAAAGTTCTTGTAGAAATTACAGATATGATTTTAAAACTATGGTTTAATAGTATTTGAGAAGAATTATATAGTGGTAATTCAGAGCAGGAAATGGGAAAGTATCCTGCTTTCATTAAGAAGGGAAAACGAATACCACAATCTATAGACAAGTGAGCTTGACATGAATTCCATGCCAAATTCTAGAACCAGTGTTTTGTGAGCTTTCAGTGCAGTTAAGACTGATCTGCTGACTTTGACTTTTGCTAACATTAAATATGAATTCCTGATTCAAATTATGACAGCTCTACATCTTCAGACTTAAATTTCATGGGGTTTTTTTCTGTCTCACTTCATTATCCTTATATGTATGGTCTTTCTTGGTAACCAGCACTCAGCTCTGAATTAGATGTTTGCTTTAACATGCCAAGCCACAAAGACACTTGTCCACTGTCCCACTGACCACTGATGTTACACTTCCCTAGGGTGTCTAAGCTGGTGTAGGTAAACCAGTTAATGATGGTGGAAAAGTTATTCTTTTTTTCTCTTCTCCAAGGGGGAAGCAATTGGGTAATATAGGGAACTAGGATTTAGCTATAAAGGTGCCTTCAAAATCATTTAATTCAAACCTCTCATACAGGTAATAAATAAATAAGTCAGCATACAAGCCCAGTTCCTCTTTCTCCAAATCTGGGAGCCCTTCATCTCTACCATAGAGTACATTAAATGTATTCTAACCAGCTGAGCTAATAGAACTTGAGTAAATTTATGTATCACCTACTTTATTCTGTACTGCAGTAAGTATTGAACTAATATCAGTTATGAGGCATAACAACATCAGCCTAATCATCCTCTCACCATAGTTTAAAATAATCCCAGGGAATAAACTGCAACATTTTCATCTAGTGGATGAAAGAGATTTCTTTCTACACATTTAGATGAGAAATCTCACTTGTGTTGGAGTGTTCACATTTTACTTATCTCCATTAAATGCCATTTTATTTTCCTCTACTCTTTCTGTTAAAAAATTTAAGGTTCATAAAACAGCAGGCATAAAATAATTGACTCTTCAGCAGACCAAGTTGAGAAGACAGTAATCAAAAGTATATGTATAAAGCCACTAAATCTAATCATTTTGATCTGGCATTTCAACCATAAATGGCTGATTAGTAGCTGACTTGCTCTATGCATCTTGATTTTCATTCCCCAAAGATGCTTCTTGAAATTAAAAGAAAAAAGTGTTGCTTATATTTCAAAGCAAATGGTCACCATTTTTGTAAGCTGAAGATTTGTTAAATGTTGCTGACAGAGGGCTGATGGAAAGAAGCCTGAAGAACTAATATCAGCTCTTTATCATATGCTTTTTTCTTTTTTTATTCTTTCACTTAGGGTAATATATGAACTGCCTAATTCAACAAAGGACAACATAGCATGGCAGAAGGAAATCTCACTTCATAGCTAGACTATCAGTCAATCAATCAATGAACAAACATTTATTAAGCACTTACCTTGTGTCAGTCACTATGATAGGCATTAGGCATGCAAAACACAATAAAAATAAAAGAGATCCTATTCTCCAAAGAGGCTCTTATTCTATTAAGAGAAACAATGTGAACACATATAAATTTATTCAAATGTATATACAAAGCAGATTAAAGGTAATTTTAGAATAAAGTCACTAGCAGCATGGGGGTTGGGAAATTGTACTTGAGTTGATATTCAATGGAAATGAGGGCATCTAAAAGAGAGACAGAAAGAAAATGAATTTTCAACATGGAAGTCAGACTCTGACAGGACATGGGCTCCTGTGAATGAGGAATTGCAAGAAGGCCAAAAAAATGAGAAAATTGGAGTAAAGTATAACTGCTCTATCAACAGACAAGTTGAAGTTAGTTTATGAAGGCCTTCAAAGACCATCTAAAGGAGAGGTAATTTTCCCCCCAAAACAATAGAGAACCATTAGAACTTATAGAACAGAGAACTTATAGCAGACAGAGAATTATGGTGTATTATTTACCCAAAGACAAATTAAACAAATAACCTCTTTAGTTTTCAAGTGTGACTTTTCACTGCTCTTCTGTTCTGTGCTCTGGTCATCATCCAGGAAAGTCTCTTGGTCCCCTGGTCCCCTGCAACCACAAAAGCTAACATTCATCTTTTTTTGAAACTGTCACCAGGGCTCTGCTCCCTTGTGACTGACCACCAATACTTCTCTCTACCCTGAAACTATGACTAAGAATTAAATATGAGCAATACAGTTGCCCATATGCTTCAGCAATACCTAGGACCAGAAATTTCCTCTTTAATCTCTTTCTGATCAATTGTTTAACTCACTTATAGTTGCCTGACTAAGAACTCCCAAAGATGCTTTTGCTGCTACAGTAGTGGCAGCTGTAGAGACCACAAGTATAAGCTCCAGGAAGATCTCCATTTATAGACTTGTCCTGCTAACCTCTGTATTATCCTAACCTTTTGTTGATTCTTCTATTTCAAAATTTGTTTTGAAGAATTCTATTAAAGTTCTTTGAAGGAGAATGTTGGGAGAATTTAGGGAGTTGCTACCCCAAATCTGCCATCTTGGCTCTACCCCCATCATATTTGTCTTATTATCAGTAACTCTGTTTTGCCAAATATAGCTCTCATAATTTCAGAATGAAGGTTATAAATGGTAGTGGTATATAAATGGTATTTATAAATTTGGTATATAAAGGGTATTTATATAAGCATATAAATTTAAAACATACATTCATATATTACATATATAAATTTATATAAATAAATTTAATAGTATTCCTATCCAATTTTATCTTTTAAATAGATATAATTTTAAAGCTACTGCTAATTATAGCAATCTATTGATATTCAGACCAATGTGGTTTTGGATCTTTGGATAAAATTTTGACAAATATATGAATTTATAATGGGATGATGTCATGGAAGCTTAAAACTTAATTTTTATTTTTCCTTCTAATATGGAAAGAATTTGTTTCTAAAGAATTTTTAAATTATCAGATTTTTTTAAAGAATAATATTTGACCTAAAAAAAGACAATTGTCAGCTATTACTTCTGAAGAGTTAATTAAAATATCAAATTGAACTATATGAACATTCATATTTTACTCTAATGGCATACTATTGGTTAGGATTAACTTTATAATATCATTGTCCTGAATTATTTATTTCCTGAATCATCTTCCATGACTTATAAAAATCAAAGTTCTTTATTAAAGTGCAGTAGAAGTTGGATATAGGCATATTCACTACTATTTGTGGTAGGCTTTTGATTCAAATACAGGAAACAAAAGTGTACTTTTGGTCTCTGATAGGCAGAATGGTCAGCTTGTATTCGTATTATTCCTTTATCTTGTCAAAAATTACCCCAAATTTCTAAGCATGAGGCAAAAACTGTTGTTAATATAAAAATTATGAAATTAAAAGAGGAAAAGGCAAGGGAAACAGAAAACTGACTAATAATGAGTCATCACTAAAAACATAATACTGAGAAATGCCCATAACCTGAAAGAGCAATTAATTAATTTAAACCATATCAGTGCCTGAACACCATTACCTATAAGTAAATTATATGTCTGAACTTGATACTACAGACAGTCTCAATTATTTAATGTACTTACAGAATTGTTAATCTTTTTTAAAGTAATAATTGTTCTTCACACTCAAGAAATTTAATAATTGAAAATGGTTCTTCTATGTTCCAATACTAGCTGACTCATTTTTTAATCATAAAGAATATTTTTCTTACAATGACCTCAGAACATTTCACATTACATTTATTTTCCTGACATATCTATGGAAAAAGAAACTAATTTATCATCGTTGTGGCTGTTGTTCAGTCATGCCCACCTCTTTGTGATACCAAAGGTAATAGCAAACCATTCTACTATTCTTGCCAAGAAAACCTCATGGATAGCTATCCATATTAGAATGGTTTGCTATTACCTTTTCTAGTGGATCTAATGTATAATTCTGCCAACCAATCAGGGGTTAAGTGACTTGCCCAAGGTCACACATTTAAGAAGTATTTAAGGCTTGATTTGAACCTTGTTCTCCCTGACTCCATACCCAGTGCTCTTAACCACTGAGTCACAGCTGCCTCTTTTATCATCATTACCATTTGCAAATGAGCAGACTAAGTCACCAAGGAGACTAGGTTTTAAAATATTCATTGTGCCTCAGAGATAAGTATCCAACATACTAATGAACCACAGACATAAATTTTCAGGTACTTATCTTTCATTGTGGTAAAAATAAAGAGCCCCTAAGAAAAGATAGATCCAGGAACTACTATCTGGTGTTTAGTTAGAGAAAGAAAGGAAGAATGTTTCAGAAGAATGATGTAATCTTCACTCTCTGCTTCTCAGTTACTATAGTTTTCACTGCTACTATATCTATGATTCTATGCTTGGGAGAGCATCAGCCAGATTTCCCTAATTTGCTGTTGAAATAGGTTAATGGTGACTAAGCAGATACGGCACTGTGGCATAGCAAACAGAACTTGGAACTTGGAGTATAAAATCCTGGCTTTAAGACCTGGCTCTGTCACTTATTAACCATGAGTATCAGAGCTAGTCACTTAATCTCTCTGAAACTCAGTCTCTTGGCATAAAATAAGGATAATGAGCTTGTACTTCCTATTTGACTAGGTTTTTGTGAGGATGAAATGATTAGGAGAGTGTCAGTAAGATACAATGGAAAGATTCTCTGCTCTCAAATCAAAGACTCAAGAATAGAATTATTCCCCTAATCCTTACAATTATGAGACATGAGGTAGGTCACTTGACCTCCCTGGACTTTAGTTTCCTCATCTGTGAAATGAAGGGGTAGGACTCAACCTTTGTGTGCCGGTAATTGTTTAACAGGCTTGAAAGAAAGAAGAAAGGAAGAAATGGACAGAGGGAGGGAGACAGTGAAAGAAGGAAAGAAAGAAGAAGAAAAAAAGGAAAGAAGGAATGAAGGAACAAAGTATGGAAAACTACATTTTTAAGTTTAATATACCACAAGTTAAACATTTTTTACATAACTATATTGCTGGGTACTGTGCTAAAGCGCTGGGGATAAAATTAATGAAAGGAAAGAAAATCCCTACTCTCAAAGAGCTTACAATCTAAAAAGGGAGACAACACACAATAGGAGTCAAAGATAGTTAGGAGAGAGGGAAGATCAAGGAGAAGTGAATCCAGGAGTGATCTGATTTCAGTTTCTGCTTTTTATAAAGAAAGGTATTGGGAGGAGTTTTGTATTCCACCTTCCATCTCTCCAAGCAGTGGGATGAGAATGCCAAGGAAGATAATGTCAGTCAAGGATTGAGTTGGCAGCTTGGCAATGAGTTTAGAAGTAATAAGGTTATCCTTGGAAGATCATCGTGTTCATCGGAGTTGAAACCAGGCAGAATTGATGTATAGTAGAATATGCATTTTTAACATTTTCTGCTTCACTTTATTAAGCCTAGACAATTAAAAGAGCAATAAATTAAGTCTTCAGCTTTTGCTGATTCTGAGGAATAAATCATAACATTTAAAATTTAACTATTCAGTTTGAGCCAGTTCAAGTAATACACACACACACACACACACACACACAGATGAGCATCTTGAAAACTTTAAATTGCTACAAAAAATAAAATATTAGTATCTCATATCATGCTTCCATGTATAACTGTATTATGCTGCCATTCTCCATGAAGTCCAAGATAAAGACTTTCTGTTTTTTTTATTTGTATGCCCACTGCCTACCAAAATGCCTTAGTTAGTCAATCAACTTACATTTTTTAAAGTCCTTAATATGTGCCAAGCACTGTGCTAAGTATTAGAGATATGAAGAAGTTGAAAGTCATAGCTTTTAAGGAGCACACAGTCTAATGGGAGAATGACTTGCAAACAACTATGTATAAACAACACACACACACACACACACACACACACACACACACACACACACATATATATTTATAGGGGTAGTCTTAAAGAGAAGGCACTAAAATTAAGGAGGACTCAGAAAGACTATTTGTAGAAGATATAGCTTTATCTGAGGCCTGAAAAAACCCAGAGAAATGTGAAACTGGAAATGAAGAGGGAAAAAAATTTCATGCATGGAGGACAATCAGTGAAAATGCTCAGGGAGGAGAGATGGAATGCCACTTGTGAGAAAGAGGAAGTAGGTCAGTGGCACAATCTCAAATATAAAAAATATGGTAAAGTATAAGAAAACTGAAAAGGTAGGTAAAGGTCAGGTTATGAAGGGTTTTCAGGACCAAACAGAAGATTTTATGATTAATTTTGAAGACAATAGGGAGCTACTGAAGTTTCTTGAACAATGGTGATAGTGATGGGGTCAGAATTGCACTTTACATCATTTTAACTGCTGAGCAGAAGATAGACTGGAATGAGACTCGAGGCACAGCACAAATGTTACAAAATGTTTGGTGAAGATTCAGTGATACCACTTTTGGGTCTGCTTCAGATTTTGATCAGGGGAAAAGGAAAAGAGCATTTATGTTCAAAAATATTTATAGGAACTCTCTTTGTAGTGACAAAGAACTAGAAACAAAAGTGATGCCCATCAATGAGAATGGCTGAACAAGTTTTGGCATATGATTGTAATGAAATACGATTAAGCCTTAAGAAAAGAAGGACAGAATAAAAAAAAAAAGAAAAATGAGGAAAGATCTACATGAAATTATAAAAGCAAAACAAGTCAAACTAAGAAAACTTTATATACAGTTACCTAATTAAATGTCTGAAGAATAACTTTCAAATGTCCATTTCCAGAGAAAGAACTTTAAATGGAAACACAAAAGACATAGTTTATATATACATATATATTTTCTGTCAAGCCCATTCTCTAGTATGGTAAGAAGAGGGTAAGAAGGAAAAACCTGGGAATTTTAATATAACCCCAAAATGACAAAGGAGATTAAAAAGAAAACTTACAGTCATTGGGAAAAAAGAAATGTTTGGAGAATTAATTAAATTTTAATCCATTCTCTAGCTTTTTCTCCCATTTCCTATAAAACATTTAAAAAAGTCCAATTCCTTTTTTTGGTATGAGTGATACAGATGAACTTCAGCAATTTTCTGAGCAGGGAAATGTATAATCTGACTCCCATTTTTCTTTGTCTTGCTCTCAATTCCCCCTATTCAATATTTTCTCTTCTTCCTTATTAAAATACAGTTTACATTTGTATGGCATGTTTAACTTTTCAAAACATTTTCATTGCTCTCTGTTGGGAACTGTCCCCAACAAACTCCATTTACTGCCTGAAAATAGATGTGGTTGCATAGGACCTAATTGGGAAGTTAAAATTTTATTTAAATGCAGCAATGGGCTAAACATGACAGCACACTAGTGGAAAGCACATTCCCTGCTTTTCAACAGAATGCTACTGATCCAATCTATACACCCATCCAATGAATTATTTTAAATTCAAATATTGAACAATAGCTCATTAGTACCATTACCTGACTTCAAGTTTGGCTTTTAATGAATGTCTTCTCTACACTGCTGAATAAAATAACAGGTTTTCCTAGTGATACCATCATTCCTATACCTATATCATAGCATTGAAAATGTAGAGTTGGAAGATATCTTAAAAATGATAAGTCTAATACTTTTCTTTTTAAACAGATGAGGAAGTCCAAAGAGTTTAATCTACTTCCCCAAGTAACTTGATGTAAGTGGTAGATCCAAACTAATTGGTAATTGGTAAATTCAGGACTAAACTCAAGTTCTGTGACTCCAAGTGCATCACTTTTCAAACTGTACCACTGTATCTTCTCAATCACAAGAAGAGTTCACCTGTGGTCTTCTTTCTTCTCTTTAGTTTTAATACTTTTAGGTTCAGGGACAGGTAGGTGTCTCAGAGGATTGAGAGTCAGTCACAGATCTTGGGTTCAAATCCAGCCTCAGACACTTCCTGGCTGTGTGACATTACGCAAGTTATTTTAATCCAATTGTCCAATATTTTTTTACCAATATTCTGCCTTGGAATCAATTTCCAAGATAAAGGGAAGTATTTTTGAAAAATACTTTTAGGCACAGAGAATCCTATCCCCCAAACAAGTGTAAAACACTATAAACAAAAACTAATCTCTGTCCTAGAACCAAGTACATCTCCAATGTTACAACACTAAAATTGTTCTTAGTGAGGTGGACCACATGTTGAACTTGGAATCCAAGAGACCTATATCAAATCCTGCATTAGGCATTTATTAGTTTTGAATTAGCAGTTAATCACTTAACCTATACCTTAGTTTCCTTATGCATAAAACGGGAGTTAGCTGAATCCCAACTGTTTGTATTTTTCCCATTTGTGGAATGAATGTTTAAAAAATTCCCAGTGTAAACTACTTCATCTTAGATAACTTGTCTAGAATTATGGAATTGTATAGAATTGTGTAGAATAATACCCTTCAAAAAATAAAATGAAATGGGGATAGTAATAATAGTACTTATCTCAAAGGGTTGTTGTGAATCTCAAGCAAGATAACATATGTAAGGTATTTTGTAAAAATTAAAGAACTACAAAATTTTTCCTGGTAATACTATTACTTTGTCTTTGATTTTCTACACTCTCTAACTAGCCAGCTTTACCAAATAGGTACCCTAATAGATCAACTTTCTCTGTCAATAATAGTAATAGTTTTCTTAGCATATAGTCTCAGTGAATAATCACTTACAATGAAAATACACCCTACTGATACCATAATGAATAACAGAGGGAATTCTATGTGTTCCAAGACATACGGTTCAGGTCTACTTCTCCTAACTTCAGTGGACTTGCCAAAACACAATTTCTATCCGGCCTAACATCCTAGAAGTCCCCAAGTCTTCCAGACTTCTTTATTGTCAGTCTCCATTCAGACTTGACTGATGATATGTAGCAGTTTCTAATTAGCCAGAGGGGGTCTAAGTTCTGGCCCTTTTGGAATAGGTTGGCCTTTTGATGACCTATATTGCACCATGTCATGAATATCCTAAATATCGTCCAAAAGTTCACTGTGCCTAAGTCATGTGAAAGAGATTTCTTGTAACAAATATCATCTTTGCCAATGATTTCAGAGCATGAAGTACAAAGAATAAGTGTACTGAAAATGTTATTTGTTTAATGATTTGCAATGATCTTTTATTTTATTCGATAAGAATTTTTTTTGTCCTCTCCAGAATCAATGATCACTTGTAAGGCCCTCCTTGCACACGTCTTAACTATAAACAGCCAAAGCAAATTCAATTCTGATATACTTCATCAGGTCATGGTGTTTGCCTATTCCAGGCAGGCAGAGGCAAAGGACATGGTGTTATTAATAAATCTTATTGTAATAGTCACTGCAGACAGTTATGAGAAACCAAACCAAAAAGCAAGAATCCCAGAGAGTCTGGGGAACATAAATGTCTGTAAGTGATAATTCTGACTTCTCCCATAACATCTTTACAAATGTTAATTAAGTCATAACACTGAAGCTAGGTGAATAGACATAATTATTTTCTATTACTCATGGTTAAGCCCCTCTTCTAAGAACCCAGAGGAAGGAGTGCCATATGAAGATCGGTAGAAGAAAGGAGGAAATATAGCCTGGAGAAGAGAATATTTAGTCAGGGGATGATGGTTTTCCTTAACAATCTTAATGGCTGTCACATAAAAGAGAGGTTAGATATATTCTGCTTGGCCAAAAAGGGCTGAAATAAGAATAGTAGATAGAACTCACTGAGGTAAATTTAGGAATAATGTGAAGAAAAATTTCTTCACAAATAAAGTGGTCCCCATGTGTAATGGACCACAAAAGATGCAATTGGTTCCCTCTCCCTTGGAGGCTTTTAAGAAATGGTGGATGGTTATTTACTGGGAATTTTATTCAGGTATGTATGAGTTAGACTTGATTGCCTAAAAGTTCCCTTTCATCTTGAAAATCCCCCATCTTGAGTCCAAGGTCTGAATTAGAAGGAAATTCATCATATTCAAGGGGAATTTATCTTAATGAGATTACATAATTACCATATGCCTTCTTTAAATTTTCTAGCAACACTCATTTTAGAATTATTTGGCCTCTCCACCATGCCCCTACTAAATTCATCATTGGAGAATATCTGCATCTTGCAAAATCTACCTCATCATTACCATCTGCCCTTCTGATTGGAGAATGGGATCATATGCTACTCCCTTTAAGGAGAGGGAACTAGGTCAGTGCTATGTGGAATGCACCCCAGGATGATAGCTTGAGAATTGAGGTGAGGCCTTCGAAAGTCATTCAAGGCAATAAATGAAACAAGTGGGAAGATTATACTTTTGAGGATACACTATGAAGTCTAGGAAGGAAGTAGACATTTTCCTAGGGTGAAAAGCACATAATAATTTTATCAACTTACTTTCAAGAAGAATTACCTGAAATGGATAATGATGAGCCTATTTGGATCTTTGAAATGCAGTATGATCCTTAAAGGAGAAAAATCTAAGTTATTGTCCAATATAAGTGCTTTTGGTTCACATACTGAAGGAAATTTTCACCAGGTCTATCATCAAATGTTGGCTAAGGATGTATCCTATATTGTGGACTAATGATATTGTCCAATGCAGTCATTTGCAAGCACCTTGAAATAAAAGAAGACCTCATTTACATGGATTCTCATATTACACAAACTTTGGACAATTTAAAGGAGAATGGAGCAAAGGATGACCAGAGTTTCCATTGCAAGCAACTTCCCCATTGAAAGAATATCCTCAACTTGGACCACTCATAGCATTAGAATTCTTTTGTGAAAAAGATATTTTTAAATTTTATTTTTATTGTCATGCAAAACACTTCCATATTCTATATTGGTTAAGAGCAAATTCACACATAAACAAAACCTCAAAATAAAACCATATATATACTGAAGTGAAATACAACTCAAACAGTTCTTTCTCTACAAGTGGATAGCATTCCCCATCATAAGTTGTAAATAAAATTTTGATAATTGGTGGGGGCTCATCAAAAAGCATATATTAAAGAGTTTAGAGCTATTTGAATTTGTTTAAAATTACTCAACACACTGACCTCTAGTCATATATCTGTCACAATTGGAAGTGACAACTACAGATGCAAAACTCACTAAATTTATCGATAACTTGTTTTAATGTAAAAAACCTTGACTATGTGGAGTAATGCAATCAAGCCTTGTTCCACCACCAGGCACCACATTACAGAAAACCTTTTTAGCCAGAATTCCTGAATTAACAATAGCACAGTACTCAAATTCAATCCAAATTGAACCAAGTACCATTTTTATAGGCTCACTGTCCAAGAGAGAAAGCATGAGAAAGAGAGAGAGAGAGAGAGAGAGAGAGAGAGAGAGAGAGAGAGAGAGAGAGAGAGAGAGAGAGAGAGAAACTGAGAGAATGTCACTGTCAGCTGCTAATTAAATGAGACCACAATGCTTCTCAGCTTATTTTAGACAGTAAACTTATAGTAATTGTTTGAATACCCAACTGTAGCCTTCTTTCAAAACTAGTTATCAAAAAAATTATTACTTTCTTTCTCCCTGTTGCATGTGTTTACCTAGAAATAATTCTGTCTTCTCCTATGGCCATGATAGCAAACCTGTGGCATGTGTGCCAAAGATGGCACACAGAGACCTCTCTATGGATACGTGCTGCCTGCCAGAGTTAGTTACTAGAAAGACAGAGACTCCGTGGAGCTGTTCCCTTCTCCGTCTCCACTGCACCTACCAACCTCTCTTCCCTGCAGCCCAATTGAAATGCTTACTCCTTCCCATGAGCAGAGCACTGGGAACACTCCCCTCCTTTTTTTCCTCCCCTCTCTGGGGTAAGGTGGTGGGATGGGGTGGGGGACAGGAGGTCAGGATATGGCATGTAGTCTCTAAAAGATTCTAAAAGGTTCTCCATCACTGTCCTATAGGGAATCAATCTTGGGAATCAATTCAGTTTCTGGATAAAACTAAATTATATAAATTAGGAAAAATAAAATAGTGGGTAAAATTATTTTAATAGACACTGTTTAATTAGAATTTTGCTCCCCAGGACTCTCTCACCCAGCATCCCATTTGTGTTTTTATATTGATGTAGGGAAGATATAAGTTTTGTGTAGCTCCACCCTCTCTCTCTTTTCACAAGAAGGCAACTGTGGTAGTTGGGTGAGAGCCAGGCAGGAGAATTTTACTCATGTGTTTATTACTTAGGCTTTCTTACTTTTGTTCGTTTATTTCTTCTACCTCAAGTGATTACTAATAAATCTTATAAAATATAATACTTGGAGTTATTGGATATTAATTTAAATCTTACAACACTTTATTATTTTATATGAAAACACTTCTATCAAGGGAATGATGACAAATGGACACTTCTTACAACCTCATTCCTGGTTGGGAGAAGCTGACTTGTTGCTATGCATCATTAACTCTGCCAGTTTTGTTCCTACCCCACTACCATGGCTTCATGTAATGCCTTCCACCCTGACCTCAAGCAGAATCAGAATCATCTGCCATGTTGAATTTGCTTAGAGAGCTAAAGTCAAAAAAAGTGAAAAAAGGGAAGACTCTCCATACTGTATTTCATTTAGT
Source organism: Gracilinanus agilis (assembly GCF_016433145.1). NCBI lineage: Eukaryota > Metazoa > Chordata > Mammalia > Didelphimorphia > Didelphidae > Gracilinanus > Gracilinanus agilis. Next base: position 312,804,839 of record NC_058132.1, on the reverse strand, counting down.
TCACGAACCAGTTGTCTGTAGTCACCCTGTGGAGAATTCAGGATTAGTTCCTCACACTGGCCTTATCTAATGTCCATTCTACCCTTCCTAGTCCTAGAAGCTTTATTCCCAGCCTACATTCTAGACCTGCTTCCCAACTCACCACATGTAGTTGCTTTGCTTCTTAATCTACTGTATCACCCCTTTCAGAGAATATCTAGTAGGGATGGAAAAAGTTAGGGGGGAGCGAATAATGTTCCTTATGAGAGCAGAACAAGGAAGATCTTTGAAAAATAGCAGCACTTGGTATGAAAGTAATAAAAAAAGTATAGATGTCTTCTTAGGCATTTCCTAATTTCCCACCCAGCTACATTCATTTTATGCATAATTTTCTTCTCTACCATGCTACCTCCTTGCTCCTGCTTTTCAACTTTCTTTTGTCTTCCCCCATTAGATTATAAGCTCCTTGATATCAGACTATCTTTCTCTTTCATATTGATAACCCCAACACTTAGCACAGTGTCTGGCATGTAATGGTCACTTAATAAATATTTATTAATTATTGATTCTCTCTATATATACATATATATTTACATATGTATGTATATATTCTGTCAGTCCCATTCCCACCCCGCCACCACCATATTTTTTATAAATACATATAATATATATTATGATTCTTCTTGTAATATAAGCAGTTGTCCACAAAAATGGGGCATAATACTAGTGGAAATCAGAAGTTATCACCCATTTCAAAAATGATAATGGACCTCCTTGGAATTAAGTTATTACACTACTGTCTTTGAAGAGGACAATAGGAGGGAATCTAAGATTCTTTTATTTGGACACTAGTTAAGTTTCTCAATAAAAAGTTTGCATCATTGAGATTAGGGAGAACACAGAAACAAAAAACAAAAGTCAAACAAAAGTATGGTGGCTCTTGGGAAACGGAAAGAAAGGAGAGAGGAAGAAATGGAACATTACAATTAGGAATACGAAGACAAGAATTCCAATCACTGCTATTAACAACCTCTCTGATCATGAACGAGTCATTTTCTTCTCTGGACTTCAGTCTTTTTATCTGTAAAATGAAAGCATTTTACTAAGTGACCTCCAAATTTGATGTGCTATGATATAGCTATAACTTATTGCTTCAAACTTAATCACCCATGCAATTAGAACTCCTTTTCTTCACTTTTTTGTTGATTTTGGGAGCTATCTGAACTCCATAAAGGTATTAGGGCATAATGCATAGAGGTCTTAGTCTTAGAGGTGGGAATATCTATGTCCAAGTCTTGCCTATTACACATATTAAGTCATATGATCATGTGCAAAAGTCACTTAACTTCTCAGTTCCCCTGATCTGCATCAGTAAAGGAGAATCTCCCACATACAAAATTGAGATAATAGGTTTATACCTTCCCCTCCACACATGTACCTCTAACCCCCCCAAAAATCAAAATTGCATTCAGATGAATTAATCAAGCTCTGAAAAGGGATAAAATCAAGTTGTTATTCTTAATAGTCTTTTTTCCCCATGTAAATAATTCTTAATGAACCCAGAATTCCTATACTATTTCAAATAGCCAACTGAAATGGAGTTCAAATTTACCAAGGTGTGGAATTTCTAAAATTAGGTAGGTAAATTTTCAATATTTGATATATCTTTCTATTCTGAAATCTAGCACTTTATCAAGAGCATATTGTTTGATATTGCCAAACTTTAGTTTTAGATATCCTTTAGTATTTAGGAGGATATTCAGAGTCAAATGGATTTAAAATATATATGTATATTGAATTAGGTATATTAACTGATTAAATAAATGGACTCCCTGGGGATTGAAGTGATAAATAAACTCAGTGGGTAGATAGGATGACAGTTAAGAGGTTTAACACCAGGGAACCTGCTGGGATACACAGTGGGTCCTTGGAGTATCAATTAGGGTATCTAGGTAAGGAATTTACAAGGAGAGAGTATTATAAACAGAGGTTTAATAAATATGAGGATAGGAATGGAAGGGGAATGGGTAAACTGAATTAAAGATCTTAGGGTCTCCACCCAAAAGTCCAGGAGGGGCAAACCCTACTCTAATAACTAAAACTAACAACTGACTGATGGTTTGCAGGTCCATCTGTATTGGATGGGACTCTCACATATAGGTCCAAGATAGATGTTCTTCAAAGCTGTTTCTTAGGAGTCTTAATGGTTAGCCAGTAATCCAAATTAGGAGAGGGATTGGGTTTGTCTCAATGTCCACCACTGAGCCAAAAAATCTCACTCAACCTTATTTCTCAACCAAGTCATTTGATTGAAGATGGAAAGTATAATCCACACCAAGGGAAACACAACTCTCTTCCTTTAGGGATTTCAGTAAGTTTCTAACACCCACCATGGAGGAATCAGTGAGAGAGAAAAGTAACTGACACTCTCCCAAAGTTATGGAACCTGCCAATCAATCTGATCTGCTCTCTACTAAGCTAAAATCTCTATAATCCCTATAACAATATATAATACTAAATATTTTAATGATATTTCACAGCTGAAAATCAATATATCAATTTAATTAGACTCAGAAGGATATCTACGTCTTTGAATTCATTTTTGCCTGACAATTTGAGTAATCAGAGGAACTCTGAGGCCATGAGCTTATTGTCATTTTAAAGTAACTCCAAGCTTTTCTAGGCTCCACATTTAAGTGAGAAGCTGATGATGCTGCACCATCAAAACCATTCATTAAAAAAATTTTAATTTATTTAGAATATTTTTCCATGGTTACATGATTCATCATTTTTCCCACACCTCTTTCTTCCCCCTTCACAGAGCTGACAAATAATTCCACTAGGTTATACACGTATCATTGTGCAAAACCTATTTCCATGTTATTCATATCTGCAGTAGAGTGATCTTTTAACATCAAAACCCTAATCATATCCCCATTGAACCATGTAATTGATCACATGTTTCTCTAATGTGTTTCTGCTCCCACAGTTCTTTCTCTGGATGTGGATAGTGTTCTTTCTCATAAGTTCCTCTGGATTGTCCTGGATCATTGCATTGCTGCTAGTATAAAAGTCCATTACGTTTGATTATGTCACAGTTCCAGTTCACATGGAATTCCTCCAGTTTATTATTCATTTGAGCACAATAGTATTCCATCACGAGCATATACCACAATTTGTTCAGGCATTCCCCAATTCATGGACATCTCCTCATTTTCCAACTTTTTGCTACCACAAAGAGCACAGCTATAAATATATTTGTACATATATTTTTCCTTATTATCTTTCCTTATTATCAAACCCAGCACTGGTATGGTTGGATCAAAGGACAGGCATTCTTTTAAAGCCCTTTGTGCATGATTCCAAATTGCCTTCCAGAATGGTTGAATCAATTCACAACTCCACCAGCAGTGTATTAGTGTCCCAATTTTGCCACTTTACCTCCAACATTAATATTTTCCTTTGCTGTCATATTGAAAGTCAGTCATTTTTAAGGAATAAGCACTCAGTTAAGAAATTACCAAGATTCCTCCAGACATTTGAAGACCTATATCAACATGTTGTAATTGGATTTGGAGTCATAAAACTTGAGTGAATGAATGAATGAAAAGCATGTATTAAGAACTTAATATATGCTAAGGATCATACAAAACACTGAGGATACAAACCCAAAAGCAAGAGAGTCTCTGCCCTTAAAGGGCTCCAATGTAATAAGGGAAGCCAATATATGCATTGGGGACTGCTTACTAGAGAGGTATGTTTTGGTTTAGAAAGTCATATGGATGGTTCTTGGAGCCTTAGGGAATATATTGATATCCTCTTTCTAGTATTTTTTACAGCTTTTTAATTTTTTATTTTTAGAAAAATTTTCCATGGTTACATAATTCATGTTTTTACTTTACCCTTCACCCCCTCAACCCCACCCCTCCCCCCATAACTAACTTGCATTTCTACTGCTTTTAACATGTGTGGTCAGTCAAGACTTATTTACATATTATTGATAATTACATTTGTGTGGTCTTTTCCGGTCTTCATCCCCAATAATGTCTTCATCAACCCAAGTGTTCAAGCAGTTGTTTTTCTTCTGTGTTTCCACTCCTGTACTTCTTCCTCTGAATGTGGGTAGCGTTCTTTTCCATAAATCCCTCAGAATTGTCTTGGGTCATTGCATTGCTGCTAGTACAGATGTCCATTACATTCGATTTTACCACAGTGTATCAATCTCTGTGTACAATGTTCTGGCTCTGCTCCTTTCACTTTGCATCAATCCTTGGAGGTCTTTCCAGTTCACATGGAATTCCTCCAGTTTATTATTCCTTTGAGCACAATAGTATTCCATCACCAACATATACCACAATTTGTTCAGCCATTCCCCAATTGAAGGGCATAATGGTAATATTTATTTGGTTATAGTTCTAGTCAGAAAAAGGCACATATATGTTAACATACAAGATAATAGTTGGATGTAACCTAGGCAAGACACTTGCCCCCTGGTGTCTTCAGTTTTCTTACTTACAAAATGAAGGTCTTAGAATAAATTCTAAAACTCAGGTTCTTTCTAATCTGAAACCTTAAAATTCTATGTAGTCACAGGTGCTAGCATCCAGGAAGTGATTCCTAGCTAGTGTAAAAAGGTGGTAGCATGTATGTGTGAGCAGTATGGTGATGGAAAAGTGATTAATGGCTACTGATCACTGACTCTTAAAAATAGTTTGCAGTAGCTCTCATTGAGGAGGAGTACAGAAGTGGCAACTATCTCATGTGTTCATGAAAACTGGTTGGCTGTCATGTTCAACATGCATGCCATAGGTTGTTACTTCTAGTTTGTCTTTCTGTTACTGCTATCAGAGGTATTAAGTTAAAATTCCAGTTTGATTAGTTTTTGGTATGGCATTGAATAAGTCACTTCTCAGTTTCCAATAGCCTTGAACAATTAATTCTCTTTGAGATTCAGTCTCATAGTCTTTAAAATTAAGATATTGAACAAAGTAATATCTACGGTCCACACTCTAAATTTGTTCTACTCTAATCCTTTGAGTTAGGAAGAAGATGTAAGTTAGGCTTTATTTTCTTAGCCTGGGAATATGAAAACAGGAGAAACTAAAAGAAAAAAATGATTATGGAAAGGTTGGAAAATCTAATAAAAATATCTTGCTTGTAAAATGTTTGCAACTCTGAAAGATGTGGAGACTACATTCAAATATATCATAAAGTAAATTTTTTTAACTGGCATTTTGGAACAAATCCAACTACCATAATTCAACAAATGTCACTTTCCCATTCCAAGAATTAGATGATGCAAATACTATATATCTACATGACAATCCTAAAAGTTTAATTTTTTAATGATAATGCATGTAAAAAGAGCTGAATTTCCCCCCAATTAGTAAAAGGTCAAGGGATATGAATAGGCACTTTTCAGATGAAGAAATAAAAATAAACAATAATCAAATGAAAAATTGTTCTAAATTCCTCCTGATTAGAGAAACAACTCTGAGGTACTACCTTATACCTAGCAGAATGGTGAATATGGCAGCAAAGGAAAGTGATAAATGTCGGAGGTAATGTGGCAAAATTGGGACACTAATACACTGCTGCTGGAGTTGTGAATTGGTCCAAACATTTTGGAAGGCAATTTGGAATTATGCACAAAGGGCTTTAAAAGAATGCCTGTCCTTTGATCCAGCCATACCACTGCTGGGTTTGTACCCCAAAGAGATAATAGGGAAAAATACATGTACAAAAAATTATACCTGTGCTCTTTGTGATAGCAAAAAAATGGAAAATGCAGGGGTGTCCATTGATTGGGGAGTAGCGGAATAAATTGTGGTATCTAATGGTGATGGACTACTACTGTGCTGAAAGAAATAATGACACGGAGGATTTCTATGTGAACTGGAAAGACCTCCAGGAATTGATGCAAGTGAAAGGAGCAGAACCAGAACATTGTACACAGAGACTGATACATTATGGCACAATCAAATGTAATGGACTTCTTTACTAGCAGCAATGCAATGGTCCAGGACAATCCAGAGTAACTTATGAGAAAGAACGCTATCCACATCTAGAGAAAGAACTGTGTGAGTAAAAATGCAGAAGAAAAAGATATTATTGATCACATGTTTCGATAGGGATGTGATTGGGGTTTTGATGCTAAAAGATCACTCTATTGCAAATATGAATGACATGGTAATAGGTTTTGCACAATGATACATGTATATCCCAGTGGAATTGCTTGTCAGCTCTGTAAGGGGGGAGAAAAGAGGGGTGGGAAAATGATGAATCATGTAAACATGGAAAAATATTCAAAATAAATAAATTAATTTTTTAAAAGAGGGAGAGCTGAATTTTTCAGTTAGGGGACATGGGTTTGAATTCTTTCTTTTGTCACTCTTACCCAACCACAAGGTTATATCAATGACTTTGGGAAAATGACTCTAAATTTCTGGGCCTCAGTTTCCCCATCTTCAAAGTGAGAGGCATGGTCCAGACCACCTTTAAAGTTCCTTTTGGTCCTAAATCTATGTAACTTCTTTGCTCATACAACTTTAGTGGATCCCTGTTTTGTCTAAAATAAAATAAAACATTTTCAGCTCTGCATTTAGAATCCTTTCAAATATGGCTCTGTTTACCTTTCAGATTTTATTGCTTATTACTTCCCCTCACACATTCGATGTTTTAGCCAGACTGGCTTATTTACTACTCTCCAAACTTTGTGTTCTTTCTTCCTTCTCTAAAAGTTTATATGGCTGTTCTTCATGCCTATAATGCAGTCCCATAGACCCTCTCTTATCCTGTCCCTTTGCCCTTCTAATTCCAAATTGGTCCACCTTTCCAAAAGTCACAGCCTTGTCCCTTACCTCTTACCTTTTTATTCTTATTCTATCCTCCTTTCCAAAAACCCTACAACCATGTCCTCCTTCTTCTTGATATGAGTTAGAGTCTATAAATCCTTCTCCTATCTTGTCCCAAGAATCCTTCCCTATTCCCTGGTCTAAACCCCCTACCTTTTTATATATACTTCCCTCCCTAGTCCCTCCCTTACACACAGGGTCTTGATCATAGATAGATAGATCAATATGTATATAAAGCTAAAAAACATAAACTACACTTTTTGTATTTTTCCTCCTGAGTATACTTGAATACATCTAAAATTTATCTCTGCCCCTGACTGTCAGTAAAGTGCAATTGTTTAATAACTGTAAATTTCATGACCACTTCCTCTTTCATAAGAAGACACAAATTTCTATGGGTAGAAGTAAAATGTATCTGGGATTAAACCCAGAAGCGACTATGCATGTACACTTTTTCTATTCTTTAGACTATTTTAGTCTTTGAATGCTGAGTTGCTAAATGTGTTGAGCAGACCCAGAGTATCATAGTATAAAAGATTCTGATCTGAGAGGTATTTTAGAGGCCATTAAGTCCAATTATCTCATTTTACAGATAAGAAAACTAAGGCACAAAAAACTGGGTCATTGGTCTGAGGTCACATGGATAGTAAGTGTCTGTCTGTTGTGGGACTTCCTTGACTCCAAATAAAGTCAGTGCTCTATCCACTGTTTCATGCTGCTTCCTGGCACAAGAATAATGCAAAAGCTGGCTTTCATGCAAGCCTGAGGCATTCTGCAAGCTTGCTGCATATGTGAAAACAGACCCAGCTCCTAAGTGATGGAGAAAATATTCAAGGAAATATTGTCTGACAGAGAGAGAGAGAGAGAGAGAGAGAGAGAGACTTAGGGAGTGGGGGAGGGAAGGAGAAAGAGTGACAGAGAGAGAAATAAAGGATGAAGGAGGGAGAGGGGAAGAGACAGACAGACACATAGATTTTGAGTACTTTTTGGGAGAAACACATATGAAGAGAAGTTCCATACATAGAGGGGAAGATGGCTCCTTTAAAATGTTCCTAATTTATAGCTTGTCTCTCTGAAGACTGTCCAATTGGGCCTGCTTGGTTGGAGCTTAGATAATATCTTGCTCTCAGATGAAGAACTTATTCACTTGCACATTTTCTAGAAAGCAATAATCTGTATAGATTCTCCAATTTTTGTTTTTGTTTATCATTTGCATATATGGTATTTCTCACTTTTTGTCATTTGTGGTCATCTTTTGTGTAGACAATATTTGATGGAAAGAAGCTGATTTGATGAATGTAAGGTACTTTGTACCTTAAGAGTGACCAGAGGCGAGGTTTTTCTTCTGGAACACTAAATGTTGCACTTTAGACTACAGAAGGAGGCAAATAACCATCATTTTAGCCCAATATCATTCTATTTAACTAAAGCAATGAGCACCCATCCTTATAGCTCTCCTAGAACATTTCCTTTATCTTCTAATGCCCTGTCCCTAGCCCAAGGCTGCTGCTGGTTCTAGTACAACTTCTGTTGTGCTTCCATATTGGTAAGACAAACCATAAATCAGATCTTTTCATGTGAATTATCAAACAAATATGTGCGCTTGGACAAGCAGATAAATAAATTTGTTTCACAAGTATATGGAATTTTATTACTTTATAAAATCAGAAAGGAGTGATATTATATATTAATGTGCTGCCTGGAATATCAACTAGGAAGATGAGATCAAATCTTACTTCTTACACTTTTTATCTGTGTTACTATGGAAATATCAGCATTTAATACTTGCCAATATGAGGATACAAGTACAAAGAATGAAATGTTCCCTATTCACAAGATTTCATTCTAAAAGTGGAGACAAGATATAGATATAGTGATGCATTTGGATATGTAATGTATACATATGATATATAATGCATATATGATGTATACACACACACAGAGAATAAATAGAAATAAATACATAGTAGTTAAATACAGTGTAGTTTGAAAGGGAGGGCACTAACTCTTGAAGGAATCAGGAGAAGCTTCATGTAATCAGTGGTGCTTAACCTTCTTGAAAGATAAGAAAAACATCTTTGAAGGGGGATTGAGGAAGGCATGCCTTCAAGACATGGGGAATTGGGGGCAGCTGGTTAGCTCAGTGGATTGAGAGCCAGGCCTAGAGATGGGAGGTCCTGGGTTCAAATCTGTCCTTAGACATTTCCTGGCTCTGTGACCCTGGACAAGTCACTTGACCTCCACTGTCTAGCCCATACCACTCTTCTGCCCTGGACCAATACACAGTATTGACTCCAACATGTAAGATAAGGGTTTAAAAAAGAAAAGACAGGGGGAATTGCTTGTACAAAGATACTGAGGTAGGAGAAGGACTGGTATACATGAGAAACAGAAATAACAGGCTGATTAGTCTCAAGTGTAGAGTTCAGGACAGAATAATATCCAATAAGGCAAATATGAGCCCCAAGCAACTCTGTTAGATTCATCTTCTAAGTATGAAATGCTCTGAGATATGTGTGAGTGCAGAAAAGTGCTATATCTTTATCAAATTAATGAACTGAATCCTAGAATAGGAGACAAAAAGATCTTAGGTATGAACTAAGAGTGAGACTAAAATCTCTGGCCTTAAAGTCAAAGCATCTGTATTTGATTTTCAACTCTACCACTTGCTTTCATCCCTTTGCCTCTAACTCTCACCTGTAGAAAATTCTATTGTAGATCAAGACTGGTTTAGAACAGTTTGGTGGTCCAAGTTCAGAAATGGAATAAAATGAAACAACAATTAACAGTTAGCAAAAAGTAATTCACTACCTAACTATATTGTGGAAAGTATATTTAACAAAAATATAGAATTGCTTCAATTGAGCACAGCTTCTTTGTCTTTGTGTTGTACACTTATTTATTTCTTATTTTTATTCTATTGTTATTTTCAATATTTTTCATATATTTTTTAAATTTAATTTTAACTAAATTTAATCAATTGAATTAATTAATGTAATATGTTTTATTTTATATTTTATGCATAACACAAATATTTTACATATTTGATATTCATTAAATTTAAATTAAATGAATATAAAAATAAAATATTTAATGTATTATATTATATCATGTATAAAATATATAATATTGTATATAAAAATATATACATAAAAGATTTAATGTATTAATAAATAAATACACACTCATATTATTAAGTTTCATTTATTATTTATTTTATTAAATAAATTATCTAAGAGAATCTTCAATGTCAATTACACCTAAGTCAATTCTACTGCCCTATGACTGACTATCTCTGTAAATTTATAAACCAAAATATTCCCCTATATGTGTTATATATCCCAAATATGATATAAAAACCTTGAATACAGGGTGTGCTTTTTATTTTCAACTTTAAAGTTTAGCATGGTGCTGGATAGATAATAACTAATATTCTTTTCATCCTTTCATCAATCCATTAATTTATTAATAGAATTAATTCTCTAGGAATCCTGAAAACAAAACACTACACAAAAATGCATACATAGAGTTAATAAAGCAAAAGCATATTATTAAAAGGCAAATAATGGTATTATCATTACTTAATTTTGTTATTATTACTTAGTAGTTGCTCCTATAACTAGAATCATAAAGATATTTTTTCCAGAGTTCTTCTTGATTCTAATTTCATATTGAAACAGAAAAGTCTGCAAGTGAGATGTCTGAGGAATGAGTCATTGGTATGTCTGAGAAAAAGCTCCAGGGGAAAGAACAATGTTCTCTATTGTCCCCAGATTATCACCATTCTCATCCATACCAAGAGAGTCTCCATTTCATTTGCCACTCTTCTAGTCATCTTCAGCCAGTCCTCCTTTAAGAATATGGACTCATTTTATTTACTAAATGGCAAAAGAATAGGATTATAGAATTTTCTTCTGGAGACAGATAAGGAGACTACAGAGTTAAAAGAAAATCTCATTCAAGGTAATTAAAGGAATCAAAAAGGGTTGAAAAAAGTAGAAATGAAAGTAGACTTACTGTCTACTATGTATCACATACATAGCAATACCATATCACAAACTGATGATCATATCTAAGGTTAGAAATGCAACTTCCAAACTTTATTAATTATGTTTCTGTGAAATAATCAGAAATGTATTCAAGATTATTCAAATTCAAAGATGCATGAAAAAGTTTCAAAATTGCAAAGAAAATCTGAGGAGTAAGTGTAGAAAATTTCATAGAGATTTACCAATTCTTCACTTAGAAAAAATGTTTAGCTTTATAATATCCATTTAATTTTTGCTAAAACTCACACATATATTGACTTAATATTTGAGAAGAAATATCCTCACAACTCTTTGGCTATGAGAAGTTGAAAAGTTCAGCTATACAGTTGTTTTTGTAGTAACAAGGAATTGGAAACTGAAGGGTTATCAATCACGTGGGGAACAGAAAAACAAGTTGTAGTATATAGTTGCAATGGAATACTTTTGCACTGGAAGGAATAATGAACAAGAATATTTCAGAGACACCTGGAAATACATATGTGAATTGATACAAAGTGAACTGAGAAGAACCAGGAGAACAATGTGTACAGAGACAGAAATATTATAGAAAGATCAACTGTGAAGCACAAAACCATTATCAGCAAAGCAAGTCTCCAAGGTAATCAAAAGGGACTCGTGATGAAAATACTATCCATATCAAAAGGAACTGTTGGAGTCTGAGTGCAGATCAAAGCATGCCTTATTCCACAATATTTTCTTCATGAATTTACTATTATATGTGTGATATGTGTCTTCTATCATGACATGAGCAATATGGAAATGTGTATTACATGAAGGCATGGATATAATCTATACCAGACTATTTGCCACCTTGGGTATAGGGCAGTGGGAGGGGAGGGAGGGAGAAAAATCTGAATTTTAAAATATCAAAAATAATTGTCAAAACTTGTTTATAAATTTAACTGAAAAAAATGGAAAAAAGAAAGGCTTAGCCATATTGATTGATATTCATTGAATAAGCCACTAAGTACTGATCTTGCCCCTCAAATCTAATTCATCTAATTAGTGGTGTAATCCAGGACTAATATTTCTTGTTTTGAAGAGCATAATTCACAAAATGCACCCTAGCAAAGTAGCCAGGAGAGAGAAAGAAAGAGAGAGAGAGAGAGAGAAAGAGAGAGAGAGAGAGAGAGAGAGAGAGAGAGAGAAAGAGAGAGAGAGAGACAGAGAGAGAGACACAGAGAGAGAGAGACAGAGAGACAGAGAGACAGAGAGACAGAGAGACCCTAACACTGGACTTTGTAGGAGAGGTTTGAACATAGTAATGACATTGTTTCATGGTGAAGTTGTTCCATGGTGATGAGGAAGAAACTCACATGACATTAGGTGTCAAGATGAGGAGGTGAAAAAGGCTGTTTTGTAGCATAGCATCTTAACTTTTTCATGCTAAACTGGTTTTAAACTAGATTAGTTCTACTTGGTTGAAGGATTATTAAGTATAGGTCCTCGGCATTTTGGTATTTGCAACAAAGCCCTTATCACCTCACTCTAGTTGTTGCTTGTGTGGTATAATTCCCAATGAGTCATTTTCAGACAGAATCTCAACAATTTTTCTCATGCCCAGGTGTTCCATCTTCCCTTCCTTACATAGTGACCCTGTATCTTAGCTTTCCTTTTGTCAAAAAGCACATCCAGTCTTTGCACCTCTGGTGGGCGAGTATTGTATATCTTTACATTCTGCTTTCTTAGAGTTCAGAGGAAAACAGAGAATAATGGATTTACTATATATGGACTGTGTAATAAACATTCTGTGCTGGTCAGGTAGCTAGAGATAACCACATATTTTTGGTTGTGTCCTATACCATAACTCACCAAATCTTCTGTGGGTAACCTTCAAAGGAAGCCTTTAAGTTAATTCTCCAAAGGGATAGCATGCCAGTCTGCAAAACAAAGAGTTCAGGAGAGATGCAAGACTCACCTCATTTCATTGGCCTTTTGAGTCCTAAATAAATCACCAGGCTATGTCGACAGGATTCCAGAAATCTAGGAGGAGAATGAAAAATTTAGATGCTTTTGATAAGTAGGGATGCTATCTTAACTACACCAAATAGACTATTTGATTTCAACCTCTCTACTAGTTGGTGGTGTTTGAAGAAATTAAGAGATTGTTTCATTAGGACTCAGTTTTTCACCAATTCAAATGGACTTTTTTTTGTCATTTTCTATAGGTGCCATCAACAGATTAATTAAATTTATTGCTAAAGGCAACTGGCCCTTAAACTATTTTCTCACCTGTAAAATAGGCATAATCTTTGCTCAGCAAGGTAGTTTCGAGAATCAAATATACAAAGATAGTAAAAATGTTTTGAGATATCTTAAGAGCTATATACATTTAAACTGTTATTTTATCTTGAAAATAGCTTATGATTTCTCTTGGCATTTTAAAAAAATATATTTTTCCCTATGCTTTTATTTGTATTTGGCATCTATGATCTGCCTTGCTCATACAAACTATCTTTTCAAATATGACTGCCTGCCAGGTATCAGTTTTGCCAGATACACCCAAATGATTCTGAGTGAGAAAATGAGCCCAGATTCACAGAAACTTGATGCCACCTAAGACAGCCTGAGAGAGAGTTTCCTCTTTCCATTCCCACTGATTTAATAAAGTTTAATGCCTCACTATATTTGGGAAAGTATTCCTTATCCCCCCATTTCTTAAACACTCCTCGTGGTTCTAAAATGATACAAGCTTGGATGGATTTGTTTTGGAATGAAGAGATAACAGGTCTCTCTGAAATGTCCTGGCACATGCTTCACTTTGGCATCTTGTTACCCACAGCTTACACTCACATACACACACCATTCCAATCCCCCAAAGCATACAGGGAATTGTTGCTCCATTTTTATTGTTTCTGTATTATTTTTTAAGGAATATCTATTATGCTGGAAAAGAGAAGCTAAATTCCACCACTGCAATTGCTAGCTTAAAGGGTGACAGCTCCTTTTACAGCATCCCCAGTGCTAAGTGGCTGTCAACACATCCCAAGCAGCAGATGTTAAGTAAGTCTTGCATATTTCCCAATCAGTAAGAAAGGCATATATCAACTTGGTTCCTGTTCGGTTGGCACTAGTTAATGAATGCGATTTTGAATGACAGCAACAGAACTAGAAGACAAGTCCACATTTTCAAGGGTACATTTTTGTTTGTTTAACATATACATTATTTTAGTAAAAGTAACAATTAATAGCAGAGCAACTGGAAATACCGTCTTTCTCCTGTAATCAAATCCATTGTGTGGGACATAATGGCTGACATCTATCTCTTTGCCTGATTGCCAATTACATTGGCATTTGTAAGTTTGCTTTTATTTATTTATTTGCACCAAAATTTGAATACATTTGAGAAAAGGTTTTTCAATAGTAGAAAACCTCATTCCCTGAAAATAATTTCCTAAAGTCATTTATTCCAAAATGGGTAATTTAGAAAAAAATACACTCTGCCTTGTGTATTTCACCCTGTAATTATATTTTTAGATGATTGCTTGTGTATTTTCTCACTTTAAAACTGAAATGAAAAGTCTGATGACTTGGGATGATTTAATTTGCCCAGAGAAACCTACTCTCACCCTAGTTTCTTTGTTGCTCCATAGAGTTATGAGATGTGCTGAGGGCTGGCTTTTACCCATAGTGCATTTCACTCTCCCTAATACTACTTATAAGAAGATATCTAAATCATACAAGTGTTATGTCCCAGTCACTAATTTTTTGAAGCATGTTTTATATAAAAAAGAGAAAAATAAGCAAAAGCAGACATTTAATGTTTTTAGCCTATTCCTCTCATTTTTCAAATGATGAAACTGAGTCCCAGGGAAGTGACATCACTCAGCTAGTTAGTTGCAAAGACAAAATTAGATCCAAGATAATTTTATTTTTTCCATCACATTATCTTATATGGACAAAATAAATCCATACAAAATCTTATTCTCCGATATTAAAAAAAATATAAATATGACTAAAAATTAGTAATCCTATTATTCTCTTAAAATGTTGCTATGTCTTCACATGTGTCATATAGACCAGAGGTTACAGGAAGTTAAAAAGATGAGAAAACTCAAAAGAAAGGGAAACGATTCAAGCAAGATGAAAATACAAAGTCTTTCTTATACCAGATCTGACAAAGAATGACAAAGAGTCTGACACCATCAGGTGGAATGCTATTCTGGCCAAAGAAAAGTGATACCACCACCCACAGGAAATGATGTAAATCCTGAAGATGGAAATGTCATCCTTATTAATTGATGTTAAAGACAGTGTCAGAGCCCAGCATAGGTAGCACAAAAGAAGTGGGGTTAAAAACTCTTGAAAATTGGATGTATTCACAGAGGTACTCTAAGTATCCATTAATACAAAGGCTCCTTTTACTTTAGGGGTTCTGAATCTTATTGTGCTTTGACTGTCTGGTAAAGTTCATAGACTCCTCATAATAATGTACTTTTTGTAGGGGATACAAAATTATGGGTTATTGGAAATAAACATTAATTTTTTTCTCATTAAAGTTCATAGACCCCTGTTATAATTTTTACCTCCTACACTGACATTTGCTTTTATTTTTTTCTGGCCTGTTGACTTGGACATACCTCTTCACATTTTGAATTTTGATCTACCTCCCAGCTTCCAAAGAATGATTTTAATGATTTTGTTTATGGTACTGGCTACACAGTTTCTGATATTCCAATCTCCAGGGAGCAGAAAGGACTTGGATTTTCTACAAAAGGGTTTAGATTTTCCTTTTTAACTACTCTACAATGTTTCAAAAGACCCCTCATTTGTCAACTGTGCTGATCTGAAGAGTCAAAGGGAGAAGAGTAATAGGATAATTGATTATCATGTCTGTTTGAATAGCAACTGTAGTTTTAATTCTTACTACTTTTAGAGAAGAGAGTATATGAGGAAGCAGAGAAAACCATTGTTTCTGAAGGTTCCATCTAGAGAATCACTCTTCCAGGGAGGAAGTGGTAAAGTCAATGGGCAGATGTCCAGATAGACCTTAGGGATAGGATTATAATTCCAGATTCATAGCCTCATCATTTGAACCTGGGATCCTTTAGGGTTATGACAACCAACACAAAAGTATTGACCCCACATCGTCTTAAGATTATAACCAAGATGAAATAAGGCCATGATTAAATAAAATGGAGGAATTCAAAACAATTGAAGCACATTTATCAAATATCTGGCTTATGCAAATCACAGTCATGATGTTGATAGGCAGATTCTTTATGAGAGTAAATAAAATCTATTCTGATAGAGGATGGTAGGGAGGGAGCAGAAATTGCTATTATGTCACTCAAAAAAAAATAAGACAGTCTCTCAGGCAGGAAGTGGAAAGGGATCACTCACAGAAATTAACTTGACCACAACCATAACTGGTCTGACATCTCCACTAGAAAGTTATATCTTAAATATCTCTGAAGTCAATGACAAATATACAACATTCTGATATCTGATTGAAATGATGTCAAGCTCAACTGTCCCAGGACATAGCCAATAATCCAGAAGAAATGGTATCACCCAATAGACAAAATAAGGAGGACCATAGCCACCTGCAAATGGAAGTTATTTATAAGAATGCCAAGCTAACAAGGGATCAAAAACAGTTTTGAGTTTAAAAGAGGAAAGGCAGCCCTATGGAAAGATTGAAACTAAGGGGAAGATATTGCAGCAATTTTAAGTCCCTTTCTTTTTAATAGGTAACTATTCTTTTTTCCCACCAATTTATTTATTTATTTGTTTGTTTGTTTATTTATTTATTTATTTGAGGTTTTATTTAATTAATTGATTTAGAATATTTTTCTCTGGTTACAAGATTCATGTTCTTTCCCTACCCTTTCCTTAACCCCCTCCCCTAGCCAATATGCAATGCCACTGGGTTTTACATGTGTCATTGATCAAGAACTATTTCCATAGTAATGATATTTGCTCAAGGGTGATCATTTAGAGTCTGCATCTCCAATCATATCCTCATCGACTGGTGTGATCAAGCAGTTGTTTTTCTTCTGTGTTTCTACTCCCACAGTTCTTTCTCTGGACATTTTTTTCCTAGGTCTTTCAGAATTGTCCTGGGTCATTGCATTGCTGCTAGCGGATGTAAGGATGGGATTTGTGCAAGGGGGATGGGATCAAAGGAGCCAGAGAAGGCAGTTGCCCAGAGAGGATTCTGGGAATCTCTTGGAGGAAGAGGAAGAGGAGAGGTCTTTGACGAAGGACTGAGAGGAGAGAGGAGGAGGACATCTCAGCTCCGATCCAGTCCTGAGGGCTTCCTGAGGATCTTTCCTTTGGAAATTGAAACCCTGATGCACTGGTCAAAGCTATTCCATTACATCTCACTCATCAAGACTTCAACCAAAAATACAGTTAAGTTTTTGGACTCTAATTTGGGAGCAATTTCTTAGTCTCCTTCACCTTGCTGAGAGATCCCTTTCAGTCAAAACTTACACTTATAGAAAAAGATAGAAATAGAAAAATAGAAATAGAAATAGAAGGAGAAGGGGTGAGGGAAGAAGCTTAGAAGTGGGAACCACTAAGGTTCCCTCTGAAGTGATGGACCCCATAGGAATAGCATAGAGGGAACCCTCTGCCTTTTACCCCTTTCCCCAATCTTTGATTCGCAAATGATAAAAAGTCATTCAACAGTCAGATAGCATTCCAGAGTGCCTGAGAGACAACAAGGGATAGGGGAACCACAGCTTGGTCTGGCTGCTTCCATCTTGAAGCTGGACCACCCACTGTGAATTTAACTGATTGGGGAGAGATTTATGTGAACTCTTATTCAGGATCAGATTGGGGTACCACATACCTCCTCTTATAGGGAAGCCTTGCTCCTGTGGGGCAGCAGAACCATCCAGGTCACCTAGTTTAAGGTTGACACCCCCTTAAAAATCTCCAGGTATATATTCGGCCCCAGGGGAGTGCTGGGAGAGAGACTCACTACATAGACTTTCTCTATCTCCTTTCTATCAAACATAGGTTCCTGGCTTTTTTATTGTTACATAGAGAAGTCCCTTACATTTAATTGTGCCACGGTATATCCGTCTCTGTGTACAATGTTCTCCTGGTTCTGCTCCTTTCACTCTGCATCAGTTCCTGGGGGTTGTTCCAGTTCATGTGGAATTCCTCCAGATCATTATTCCTTTGAGCACAATAATACTATAACAGGTACCACAATTTGTTCAGCCATTCCCCAATTGAATGGCACCCCTTCATTTTCTCATTTTTTGCCACCACAAATTGCGGGGCTATAAACATTTTTGTACAAGTCTATTCCCCTATGATCTCTTTGGGGTATAAACCCAGCAGTGGTATGGCTGGATCAAAGGGCAGACAGTCTTTTAGTGCCCTTTGGGCATAGTTCCAGAATGGTTGGATCAATTCACAATTCCACCAGCAATGCATTAATGTCCCAATTTTGCCACATCCCCTCCAACATTTATTACTTTCCTTAGCTGTGACTATCCTTTCTGCAACATACTTCTTACCTTTTTGTAATCAATCCCTCAAAAGGCAAAATTGTGAGTGGCTGGTGAGGTCTTATTTTTTAAAAGATTCTTGCCTTTTTCTTAGAAGCAATACTAAGTATTAGTTCTAAAGCAGAAGAGTGGTAAGGGCCAGGCAATTGCAGTTAAGTGACTTGCCTGTGTTCACATAGGTAGGAAATGTCAGAGTAAGGAATTGAACCCAGGACCTCCCATCTCCAGACATGGCTTTCTATGCTCTGATCGACATTTGGTATTATTGTTTTGTTCTGTTTTCCACAGTTAATTGCCAATTTGATGGAAATTATAAATCATGTCAGTCAAAGTGATCAATTCAATCATCCAATATAGACAGCCCAAAAGAGATGATATCAAAGGCTCCACAGTTCACTACTAAAGCAAATCCTATGCAATTCTTTTTTTTAATTATAAGGAAGAGAAGGCAGATTTTTTTACTGCCTATATAGGATAGCCCTTTTCAATCAACAAAACATATTATACAATCAGAAAACATAAACAGGATCCAAAGGAAAAGGAAATTGACCCAATCAACTATCTTAGAACAGCTGTGTAGGATTTTTTCTTTTGATTTGTGGAAGGTCATGATGAAATATAAAGGTTTTGAATTTTCAATATGATCATTATCATGCCTCACACCCACACAATTTGACCATACTTTTCAATCACCAGCTGATCACGGTGTTATAAACAGTCACAATAATACAGATGATTCACATAATGTTAAGCAATGACCATAGCTGACTTTGTGTACACAAGCAGAGGCTCATACAAAAAAGGTGACTTTTTTTCATGAAACATAGGCAGATTCGTGTGGGGAAATGGGGTCAAGTTTCCAATTTTGCCAGGAAACATATTTGAAAGAAGATTGAAAATAACCCTTTCCACTCTGTGTATCCATTTCTGCTGTCTCCTCAGCACTCATTCACTCCCTCACATAGCAATCTGTCTGGTGTCTTTACTACTCTACAAATGACTTTGTTAAATCCTCAGGAGCATATCAATCCACCAAATCCAATAGTCTTTTTCTCAATCTTCACATTCTTTGACCTCTCTGGAGCATTCGACACACTACTATTCCCTTGATCTTCTCACTTGCTTTGGTTTCTTGTATCAGTATTATAATTTCTCTGTCTGAGATCATTTTCTCCTTTTGTGTCTAGTATATTTTTAAATTAACTTATACTACATATTGCTAAAAAGTCCATTCAAAATCCTCTCTACACTTTCTTCCCTGGTAATTTCATTTATTTACACAGGTTAACCACTATCTCCCTATGGTTGATTCCTAAATTCACCTAGCTGATCATAACATTTCTCTAAAGCGCTTGACAATGTCACTTGTCAGAACTTCCATTTTAAGGAAAATGACTAAGCTAATCTGGTTTTTATCCTTCACCAGACTCCTGACTCTAACTTTTCTCTCTATGCCACAAAAGTCTCCTCATTCTAAGTTCTATCAACCCCTGGACTTCCCACCCTGAAAGTATACTCCCTCCTCTTTTAAGTACTTTTTATATG
Organism: Gracilinanus agilis; assembly: GCF_016433145.1. Taxonomy (NCBI): domain Eukaryota; kingdom Metazoa; phylum Chordata; class Mammalia; order Didelphimorphia; family Didelphidae; genus Gracilinanus; species Gracilinanus agilis. The sequence continues at coordinate 312,784,943 of NC_058132.1, read as the reverse complement.
TTGTTTTTCTCCATTAAAATGTTAGCTCTTTGAGAATAGGGACCATTCTTCTTTCTGCTCATATTTGTAGTCTTGATGCTTAGCACACTAACACAATGCCAAAGCACTTAATAAATGATTTTGACTTGATTTGCATAAAAGATATATCCATATATGGAGGTCAAATAGCATGCAAAGTTCATTATGATTAAAAATTAATTCATTATCTCCTAAACTTGCTCCTCTTATTTCTCTATTCTCATCAATGACATGAGTAAAACTTGGGATTTCTCTTTCATGCCTCCTTTTCACTTTATTCAAACATTTATTTATTTATTCATTTGTTTGTTACCTAGTATTTATTATATGTTATAACAAGTTTCCACACAAGTTTTCCTAAGTTATACGATCAAACCCTTTTCACTCCTGATGTTAGCAGGAAATTTGATCTGGATTATACAAGTATTATCATGAAAAACATATTTCCATATTGTTAATTTTTGTAAGTAAGAAGATATAAAACCAAAAGCCTAAAACATAAACCCAAATATACAATCAAAAAATAGTATTCTTTGATCTTGCATTTTGACTCCAACAGTTCTTTCTCTGGAGAAGGATAGCATTCTTTGTCATAAGTCCCTCAGAATTGTCCTGGATCATTGTATTGCCAACAATAGTTGGCTATCATAGTTGATCATTCCACAATATACCCAATTGTGCACAATAGTGCTTCTGCTCATTTCACTCTGCACCAGTTCATGTAGCTCTTTCTAAAATCATCGTGTTCATCATTCCTTACAGCGCAAGACTATTCCACCAGAATTATATACCACAATTTGTTCAGCCATTCCCCGATTGATTTCCAATTCTTTGCCACCACAAAAGTATTGAAATCTATTTATCATCTCCTGATAATCTGATAAGGATGGCTTAGTTGACAAAGAAAGAGGCATGAGACGATCTTGACTGTTAACTAATAGCTGCTTCTCCAAAGTGCCATTGAGTCACAAGTTTATTATATATATGAAAATTCAAAATCCCTTTCACCCAAAAACACAGAGAAAGATTTACGTCTGTGCAGAAATGCCATTACAAATTAAACAATACAAAGAGGCTTCAGAAACTTCAAAGTGAAAATAAGAACCAGGCTGGACTTTCAGCTACCTGATTATCAGCAAGCAAAGTCTGAGAATACTTTTCTCAGGGGGAAAATGCCCTGCAAAACTAAGGTTTTGACCTTGGCTTGCCAAGCAGCTGCATTTCTGACTAAGGGGGAGAATGTTAACCTCTTGACTGTTGGTTTGCTAGGAACCCAAAGTTTTCCAATAAGACTATATTGCTTTCTAATAAGAAAAGGTGTGGATCATAAAAGGGGTCAAAAAAGGAGTCTCAGATTTTTATCTATTTGAGACTCTGTTTCCCTTATTGGCTTCCCACACAAAAGAGCAGCTATAAATATTTTTGTACAAGTAGGTCCTTTCCCAGTTTTAAAATCTCTCCAGGATACACACCTAATAGAGGTATTGCTGAATCAAAGAGTATTCATTATTTTGTAGCCCTTTGGGCATAATTCCAAATTGCCCTCCAGAATGATTGGATCAATTCAATAATCACATAAAACATGTTCTAAATCTCTCTTGATTAAAGAAATGCAAATCCAATTCTCAGGTACCACTTCACATCTATTGGCTAATATGACAGTAAAGGAAAATGATAAATGTTGGAGGGGATGTGAAGAAATAGGGACACTAATTCATTGCTAGTGGAACTGTGAACTGCTCAGACAATTATTTAGAAACAATCCCATAACTTCTATTTCTATGATGCTATTTTCATCTAGAAATTTCTTCTCATTTCTATTGTTATAACACCACCTTCAAATGGGTTCTCATTATCTTTTTTTCTAGCCTATTTCAATAACTTTTTTACTGGTGACTTTACCTCTAGTCTTTCCTCTGTCCATTCTATCTACATATAACTGTCATATTAAGTCTTCTAATTCTTTAACAGCTTCAATATACCTAGTCTATCAAAAAAAAGTCCAAAATACTGAGGTGTGTAATTTGAATCTCTTTCCTTTCCCCTTTCTACAAATAAAATCAAATCCCCATCTTTCAAGAAAGGTTTATTTCAGATATCCCTTTGTCTATTATGCCTCTAAATAGCTGAAAGTAAACCACACCGTATGATCCCCTGTATCATTGTATTTGTTATTTATGGCATCACATGCATCATAAACTTTTCACTCTTTTAATAGACTACACTTCTTCAGAATGTGGAATGAATGGACAGGTGGATGAATGGGTAGTGGATAAATAAATGTATTTATTGAGAATTTGCATGTTTAAAGCACTGTTAAATCCTGGAAATATATAGAGAAATATGAAAAGGTCCTTGCTTTCAAGGACCTTACATTCTAATGAGGAAGATAGCACATATGGAAGATTTCAGCCACAAATCCAATGAAAAAATCCTATGGTTCTTATGGTGCAGTAATCATTATTATTAGTAGTAATTATTTAAATTATATTATATATTATGTTAATTATTCGATAATTAAATATTTAATAATTATTTATTAAAGTAAATGTTAAATCTTCTTTGTTAATGTTAATTCCACTAATAAAATCATATCAGTTTATGATACTAAACTATTTAACAGTACCAAGTACTTTGATGGCAAGAATTTTCCTTTCTAGGTCTTGAGTGGCTTTGATTGTAGTAACTACAGGAACAGTTGCCAGGCTATATCTCTGTTGGTGCTTCTTAGAAGAAAAATTGTTGAGAGCACTGAGCTGAAAATAATTCTGCTCCCAAGACTTCTGGATTCAGAGTCTTAGTTTGTCTCCATTAGGATCTGAGGGGAGATGATGGTCAAGATGGTGGTGATATTTTGATTTGCCTGGTGCATGCTGCCTCCCATCTCTCCCTGAGTGTGCATTTCTGCTTTAGCTAGGTCATCATGGATACCCTTTCATGAATTTAAATACACACACACACACACACACACACACACACACACTCATGTGTCTGTCTCTAGTCTTTCCCTTTCTCCTGAGCTCCAATTCTGTATTTCCCAACATCTAACCCTTCTTTGTGAATATTTTATCTTGGAAATATAAGGTCTTATAGATTTATTTTTCATTGCAAAATGGTTTACTTATTTTTCCATGATGAACACTTGTACTATCAAAGTATAATTCCTAAGACTAAATCCTCCAGATTCAATAAATCAACCAAATTATGCTAAGAAAATTCAAATAACACTAAATCACATTTACAAAACATTTAAGGTTTACAAAATATTTCACATACAATAATCCAATAAAGTAAATATTAATGCCTTCATTTTATGGAATACTGAGGCCCAAAGAAGTTAAATCATTTGCTCAAGGTCACACAACAAATAGGTACCAGAGTTAGTATACAAATCCAAGTCAAATGATAATGAAAAAATCTAGGGTCATTTCCACTACACTCTGCTATTCCCAAATTCTAAATCTTTTTTATCTGCTGGTTTTCATTCTCATAACTTTGCACAGCTCTCAAATCTTTATCATATTTACCACTTTGATGACAGACTATTTTTGCTCCTTCATTTCATTTCCAGAATTTAGTATAGTGCTTGGCACATAGTAAGTTCTTAATAAGTGTTTATCATTTGATTGATTTATATGATCCTCTAGGAGGAAGTTGGTGAGATATAAATGCCAATGAAAGCCTACTTCATTCTGTCTCAATATTCCATTTCTTATTATTCCTGTGTCTAGTAGTTGAATATCTCTAGTGGAAAATTTTCAATTGCAAGAAATACTTAGTTCTAGTTAATAACTGGGGAAATAGACCCATTGCCACAATGTTCAGAGAAGCCTTTCTCTTTTGCCAGGAAGACTGCTTCCCCAAAGCTACAAAGCCTTCCATTCTGAGAAGAACATTTTACCTTATACATGATAGGATCATTTTTGCTACATAATTCTACATGATGACTTTGTATCTTAGGTTCTACTTTGTTTTACAACTTTATAACTAAATTCCATGTCTTGAGAAGTCTAAAATTGCTTCTAGTTAATACTTTTCATTGATGCACTAATAAATTATTTTTATTACAGATTGATTGCTCACTCTATTTGACTTCTAGTCCTATGGACCTGCTGAGTGGATGAGATTCTCTTTGGGTTTACCAAGAATCCAGGCTGAGAAAAGAAATTCCATAATGATCCCAATTTACTTTTATAATTTTATATTTTATTACTTCCCTACACTAGCCAAATTGGTCCATTCATGGTCATTTGAATAAGCCTGTTACATTGATTCAGCTGGTGGAGATTATTTGAAAAATTATTATGAAATAGAAACACAGGGCAGGTTAAGGCATTATTTCAGCTTAATAAAGTTTTTGTTGTTGTTCTTTGGCTTGGTTTCCCAGGCAGAGAAGATCAGTGCATGCTTGAAATTGAGGAGGGAGGGAAAAGTTGTCAGTAGAGAAGGAATGATTGAAAATAATAGAGAGAAGTTCCTTCTACGCAATCAAATTACCTTAAACCCCCTGGACGTAAGACGTGATTATGGACAAAACTTTTGCAAAATTTTCAGAATTTTTTCACTTTGTAATCTTTGTGTGAAAAGCATATTTTCCTTTTAATTTAGCAATTCCAAAACATAAAAAAGCAAAGACAACATGAAAACAAACCAAAAAATAGGGAGAAAGATGCGTGTCAAATATTTTCATCCATTCAAAAAAGCTTTGTACCTGAAAGCAAGCGCTCACTCAGACTGCTTCTGACTACTTTGATACTGTGTTCGATCTTAGGATTCCTTTGCTTGTTCCCTTTAAAAATAACTCTTCACTTCTAGTCCCTGAGCTGTCCCCTGTGTTGGGAGCAATATGGCCTTCATTTAGTTCCTGAATGCATAAATCATCATTTCCTTCTATTATAAACATTGGCCTCCAACATAGAGAAATTTATATCTTTTATTATGCTCTAAAACCTAATTATTACATGTTGTCTCATTTCACAAGCTTTCATAAAAAATTATTCATGTCCAAATCATCAAAAAGTAGTCTGTGGTAAGTTCTAGTGAAAATGTAGCAGTGGGATACATTCTTTCACATAAAAGTCCCTGGAAAAGTTCATCAGATTCAGGAACTCTATGAACCAGGACCCATTTATACTTGTACTTTGGGAGAAAGATACAACCAAAATGTTGACTTTAATGAATCTCCAAAAGGAAATGTTAGTTGAAAAACAAATATTCAATCAAACTACATAGCAAATCATATAATTAAAAAATCTCCTTAGTTATAAATTTAGTATATTCATCTACATATTTCCTTTAGTATGAGAAGGTATGTATACATGCTGTTATATACATATGCAGAATAGACATTACCAAAGAATAGGCAATAAGGACAAAGAACTTGTGTTTTCAGGGAATATATTTGGAGAAGACACATATAGAAGGCATATGTGACTAGGAAACACACACACGTGCACATATTCCCCCATCTGATTATAATTTCCTTGAGGGTAAGGACTATCTTTTGCCCCTTTTTTGTATCTTTAGCATTTATTACCATGCCTGGAATATTGTAAATGCTTATAAACTTTGGTATATATATATATATATATATATATGCTCATACACACATATAATATACTACATGTATAGATACAATATAAATATATCTATGAATACATACACATACATATCCTCACAATAACTAAGTCAGACAATTGATCAGAAGGAGATTACAAGATCCCATTTATCTTTACCAGCTCTGGGTGCAGAATTCTGTTGCATTACTGATACACAGATCCTGGTTGCAGTCCAAGGTCCTAGTCTCAAGATGAAGATGAGTACCATCACAACAGCTCTTATAGCAGGAAGGGAGCAAGGGATCCTGGTCACAGTTCCAAGGTAGAAAAGAGTGCTTGTGGGTGCTCACAGATCAAAGCATAGGCTGGAAAGCTATTAGACACACCTCTGCTTAGACCATTTTACCTTGAAAGAACTAAAAAGTTATAGATTCCTTAGAGCTAGCTCTGAAGGCAGCAGCACAAAAAACCTGAAGCTAGGAATTGTCCCCTTTCCTATAGGAACAGAGTCCACTTGTTATATTAAGTTAAAAGACAAGAAAAAGGCTAGAAAATGAGCAAATAACAAAAAAAGAAACTTGACAAAGAAAGATAGATGACAGAGAAGATCAAAACACAAACAGAAGAAGGCAACAAAGTCAATACTGCTACATCCAAAGTCTTCAAGAAAAAAATATGAATTATTCTCAAGCCTAAAAAGAATTCCTGGAGGAACACAAAAAAGGCTTCATTTTCAAAAATCAAATAAGATAGGTAGAAAATATAAGAGTAATGCAAGAAAATCATGAAAAAAGAATGGACAGCTTCATAAAGAAGACACAAAATATTGTACAAAATAATAATTTAAAAAACAGAATAGACTGATTCATTTTTTAAAAAATCACAAAAATCCAATGAAAAAAGAGAACTTCTTAAATGGTGGAATTGGGCACTTGGGAAAACATTTTCTAAAATTCAATGAGGAAAAAAACAACTTCTTAAAAATACAATTGGTCAAAAGGAAAGGAAAAGGAAATTCAAAAGCTCACTAAAGAAAATCATACCTTAAAATATATTTGGGAGATTATAATAGAAGAAAATGAGCAATATTTCACTAGAAAAACAACTGACATAGAAAATACACCTGGAATCTAAGAATTATTGGACTACTTGAAAGCCATGATCTAAAAAAGAGCCTATACATCATTTTTAAAATAATTCTCAAGCCTATCATCTCTTCTTTTAAGCTCCACTGCTAGTATTTTTCATCCCTGAGGCAAGATAGTAAAGGTCTTAGTCAATGGATTTGCTCCATTGTTCAGGATGAGAGTGAACCATGAGAAATAATAATTCCCCCAGAATTACCAATAGGTTGGCTCCCTGGCCAAGATCATTCATAAAAACTTTGGCATTGTACAAGGACTAATGACCATCACCTATACCATTACTATTACACAAAAGACAATAAGTGACCACTCTGCCAAGCTATGGTATGACAGGTAGATGGTGCACAAAACATCATCTCTGCTTCCACTGGTGCTACTATAGCTGTAGACAAGTTCATATCTAAACTGAATCAGGAACTCACAAGCATAGCCTATCTGTCTTGCTGAAGGAAACTGCTAAATGTGTTATCACAAAGATGGTGAATCAAGTATCAGAAGGACCCTTAAAGAGTATCCTGGGCTTCTATCATAAGGACCAGATCATATCATATGACTTTAATAGAGACTCTCACTCTTCTACCTTTGATGCTGGTGCTTGTATTTGCCACTCAGTGATCCTTTTATCTAGCCCATGTCCTGGTATAAAAATGAGTATGATTATAACAACTATATAATATATCTCATGGTCACCAAGGAGTAAAGCAGAAAGCCATTAAACTTCATCCCCAGACAAAAATGGAGATACACCCCTGGGGAGCCCACATCTATGACCTATGTCCCTATATTAAGGATTCTATGCCCTATTAACATCCTTGCTCCAAAAGCACCCCATTGTGAGGAGGAGGAACATAGAGTACTATATTGTGTATTGTCAATAAAGTCACCATAGATAGCTGAAAAAAAGAAAAGAAATTATCAATTAAATTTCCTTAATATTCTAGAACCAATGGGTAAAATAGAACTTGAAAAAATCCACTGATCAACTCCTGAAAGAGATCCCAAAATGAAAACTCCCAGCAATATTATAGTCAAATTCTAGAACTCCTAAGTCAAAGAAAAATATTGCAAGCAACCAAAAGAAATTATTGAAGTATCATGAAGTCACAGTCAAAATAACACAAGATTTAGTAGCTTCTACATTAAAGAATAAAAGGTGCTAAAATATGATGGAGGGTTAAGGATTTAGATTTTCAATATAGAATCACCTACCCAGCATAATTACTCCTTCAGGTGAAAAAAATGAGAATTCAATGAAATAGAAGAAATTCAAGCATTCCTGATACAAAGGCCAAAGTTGAATGGAAAATCTAACTCTCAAATATGAGGCCCAAGAAAAGCATAAAAAGGTAAACAGGAGAAAAAAATCAAAAGAGATTCAGTAAGATTAAACTGTTTACATCCCTACATGAGAAGAAGATACTTATAACTTCTAAGAACTATCATTATTAGGATAGTTAGAAGTTACATTTATAGACAGAGGGTAAAGGTGTGAGTTCAATCTGCTGTGTGATAACTAAAAATAAACTTAAAGGGTAAAAATGTAGAATGCACTGGGAGAAGAGGAAAAGGAGGGGTAGAGTTAGGTATATTATCTCAAATCAAAGAGGCATAAAAAACCTTTATAGTCAAAGGGGAAGATCAGAGAAATGAGGAGAGCATGGACCTAATTCTCATCAGAACTGGCTCAAAGAGGGAAGAAAATACATACTTAATTGGGTATAGAAATCTATCTTAGCCTATAGGAAAGTAGGAGGGGAAGGCAATAAGAGGGAAGCTTATAGAAGAGAGAGCAAATTAGGGGAGGCAGTGGTCAGGAGCAAAACACTTATGAGGATCTAGAGAATGAAAGGAGAGAAAATAAGAAAAACAGGAGAAATAGGACTGAGGTTAGTACACAGTAATTATAAAGGTAAAAAAAAAGTTACTTCAAGTCTCTCTAATAAAGGCCTCATTTTTCAAATACCTAGAGAAATGAGTTAAATGTATAAGAATACAAATCATCCACCAGTTGATAAACGGTCAAAGGATATGAAAAAGCAGTTCTCAGGCAACGTAATTATAGCTATGTATAGCCAAGTGAAAAATATTCTAGTCACTATTAGTTAGAGAAATGCAAATGAAAACAACTCTGTTAACACCCCATATGTATCAAATTGGTTATTATGACAGAAAAGGAAAATGACAAATCTTGGGAGGCATGTGGGGATATTGAGAAACTAATGTACTGTTGGTGGGGAGATTGTAAACTGATTTGGTCACCCTGGAGAGCAATTTGGATCTATGTTCAGAGAGCTATAAAACCATATATACCCAGCAATACCATTAATTGGTCTGTATTCCAAAGAGATTATAAAACAAAAAGGAAAAGAATCTATATGCACAAAAATATTTTAGCAGTTCATTTTGTGATGATAAAGAGCAGGAAAGTAAAGATATACCCAAAAACTAGGGAATGACTGGGTACATTATGGTATGTGATGGTAATGGAATACCATTGTGCTATAAGAAATAATAAGCAGGTGGTAGCTAGATGCTCAGTGAATTGAGGCATAGAGACAGGAGATCCTGGGTTCAAATCTGGCCTTAGACACATCCTAGCTGTGTGACATTAAGCAAGTCATTTAACCCCCATTGTCTAGCCATTACTGCTATTTTGCCATGGCATCAATACATAGTATTGAGTCTAAGATGGAAAGTAAGGTTAAAAAAAATAAAAAATATTAAGCAGAAGGAATTTCGGGAAAACCCTGTAAAGACTTCATGAACTGATGCAGAGTAAAGATCAGAACCAGGAAAACATTGCACAGTAAGAGCGATATCATACAATGAACAACTGTGAATAACAACCATACTCAGCAATACAATGATCTAAGATAACCCCAAAGGATTTATAATGAAAAATGCCATCTGCCCCAGAGTAAGAACTGATGGAGTCTGAATCTAAGCCAAAGGTATGATATATTTCATTATCTCTTTTTTCATTTTCTGTGTTTTCTTCCATAAAAGGATTAATTGTGGAAAAATGTTTTACATGACTGCACATGTAATATCTCTATCAGATTGCTTTCTGTCTCAATGCAAGGTGAGGAAAAGGAAAGAAGAAGGAAGAAAATTTGAAGCTCAAAATTTAAGAAACAAATAAATGTTAAAATTGTTTTTACATGTAATTGAAGAAAATAAAATGTCATCAATTTTTTAAAGCACTCACCATTTGTCAAACACTGAATAAGGCAATCTTTATTGGCAAAGAACTTATATTCAAAGAGAAGAAGACAAACAGAAAGGAGAAGTGATAAATGGGGGTCCTAGGGAAAAGGGTAGGCAAAAAGAGGCAGATTGTTTACTGGTGAGATAGTGGAGCAGTATGAAAATGAATTGGGCTGAGAATGAAGTGAGCAGGAGGACTAGGGCCCCTGGAAATGTCAATATGTCATATATTTGCAATATACCTGTCTGAGGAGATGAAGAGATATGAATGGTCCTAAAACAAAGTAAAAGACTGTAATTTAGAGATATCAGTCATTACTTTAGCCTCATTAACATCAGTATTCATATTTGAGTTGAACAACCTCAACATAATTTTAGGAAGAGAAAATGCTATAAGAGTAAATGATAAAAAGTTGTTAAAAGATTACCATTGTGTTAGTGGAAATTTGGGGTTCATTGAACTTTAATATTTAGATATATGATATAAATTTCCTGTGGATGTTTAGGGGACTTGGAAACTACATTTCCCATGATTCCTCTAGACAAAGATATAAGACTCCAGATGTGATTGGGAGATTCTCTCTTTCAAAGGAAGCAGCCAGGGGGGAGAAGGTAATGGTGGGCGATTTGAATTAGATTTTATCAGGCACGGCTATAACTATCAAAATGACTTTAAATAAATTATTAATACTTTTAATATCCATCTATATCCATTTTATTTGTAACACCATACCACTCCACTTCAGGCAATTCCTGTCGTAAAGTTCATATATTAAATATGTGAGGTGAAAAAGAGGACTTTGCTTCTCTAAGTGGAGTGACATTTCCTGTGTCCAATTAAGAGTTAGATTAAAAGTACCAGATCAAGATTCGGGAGTTAGGAAAGGAAGAAAAAGTAGATAGAATCAGAAAATAGATAATAAAATATGAGAGGAAATGGCAGTCTAAGAGAGGAGGATAGATTTAGTGATAAATTTGCCCTAAAAACTGGGAAAATAAGAAATACTTGGGTTATTGTTTAGTTTATAGATATGAAGCTAACTGGTCAAGAAAAAGAAAATCAGAGATAAAGAAAATAAGACAAGAAAACCTGACATATGTCAACAAGGGGCATATCAGGAAATATATTTGGAGAAATGATAGAAGTCTGAAAACTGAGATCATCCTTTCTAATTTGGAATATTAACTTCCATGAGAATATTTCTTTTTATTTTTCTCATTTTCAGAATTCAATTAATGATACCACTTCCAAACTATATGGGGATCTTTTAATTTATAACACAACAAGGAAGCCACTTAAGCAGTTCAATTCATCACAGAAAATTGATATGACCATCAAGTTTTTAATAGCAATAGCTTCTGCAGGTGTAAAAAATGTTTTATTTTTCTGACTGAAGCATGGTGAGTTGAGAAATCATTTTGGAATTAAATAAGAAGGAAAGCTCATTTTTATTATACAGACTATGATTAGTAAGAGAGGAAAGTACAGTTAACTATAAAATCCAGTGTTTAAACTTCCCAGGCTGACACTGGGAAGAAATAGTCTTTTTAAAAAAAGTAATCAACATATTTTTTTAATTTATAATGAAAATAGTAATAAAGAACTTCCTAACTATATAATTTAAAGGATTAATCATCTTATAAATGTGAACATTCTCTCTGATCAAAAGCTCATGGACCATATTCATGCCTTCTCATCCATTTTTTTTTAATTTGTAAAACACTCCATAGAGAATTTAAAGTAATTTCTGATAATAGTAATAATTTTAATAATTATGATGTCAATATCAACATTAATAAAATTAGGCTGTTGTTTTCCTCTTATTCAATTCAAATGGACTACTTCAAAGGATTTCCCATCTAATTGCTTGACTTAGTTTGTACAATAGGTCTTCCTATTTGTCCCATCTCTTTCCATTAAGGATATTATTGAGTAAACTGGAGTGAACTAGGACTTGATGCCTAAAAAACAAGTGAAGAGTTGTGGAAGCTGTATGTGGAAATTGATGAGATGCAGCTAAGACAGATTACCCCAAGAACTTTCATAAATAAATCCTCAAGAACATCAATTGATGGGGAGAGGGAGAGAGGCATCTCTTTTCATTATTTTCCTGCATAACTCTAATTTTTTTCTATAAATTTTGCTCAACTGCTCTTAATTTATGAAATCATTTTTGTTCTTTTTTTTAATTTTCTTTTATCTTCTTGGAGTGACTGTTGGATTTCTTTCAGATCTGTATTTTTTTGAGGCTTTGCTTGTAGATGTTTTCAAGTTGTTTTCTTATGACTTTGTTTCTTTTACTTCCCTTTCACCATAGAAATTTTATTTGTAAGTTTAATTTATTTTGCTATTAGTGCATTTTTCTAGAGGCTTCCCCCCACACACACTTTGAGCTTTATATCAGAATTAGGCTTTTTTCACCTATGGATAGGTGAGAGAGGATGATTGGCCTAAGCTTCTGTAGTTTGATCTGGGTTCCTGTAGGTTTTCTATGCTTCCAAGGTTGTGTGATTCAGTGAAAGATCTGGTCACTGTCTTCTTGGTCTTCCCCAAGTGAAAATATTGCTTCTTTGTGACCATAAATGTGCCTCCATGCTCTAGAACTATGACTGGGAACTGAGTTGCAAAAAAAAAATTGCAAAGCTGCCAAATGGTACCTGATCTTGAGCCCAGTATGCTTGCAAAGGGGTCCCTTAGAATGTCTTTCTGACAAGGTGGCATGTCTGACATTCATGACCAGACTTCAATCCACTGTTGCCAGGACATTCTTTTTTCCTCAACTTCACTGCACTGATAAACTGATTCAATTACTTTATCTTGACTTTTTCTTTCAGAATTCAATTTGATGTTCTCTTTGGTTGTAGGAGTTATTATAAGGAAAGTATGGAAGTTGTGACCCTTCACTCTGCAGTCCTGACTCCATCTATTCACAACCATCTGTGGTCTTAATACTTCATGATAACCAAAGATGCAGAAATAAGAGTCAAGAATATAAAGTTGGAAAGAACCATGAATAATATTAAGTTACATAGATGAAATCCATATTAGAAGAAAGTCAATTTTTAAAGCATTAAAGGAATGATTTTTAAGGTATCCAAGAAGGAGAAAATACCAAATGGGAAAAGTAAAGGAGAGTATTATTACCTGCCCGCCAAAAAATATTCTAAAATGTTCACTGGTATTATTTTTACCACCTTCATTTCTAAATATAAGCTTTCATTTCTAAATACAACCATTTTAAAATATAACCCTCCTAGCCATCCCTATTAGCAAAGGTTAAAAGAAGAAATAGAAAAAAAAGCAATTTGGTAAAACCAAGCAACACAAAAAATTGACCAATACTTCTTAACCTTAAAACCCTTTCATTGCACAGAAAGGAGTTACATTTTCCTCACTTCTTTGGGACTCAGATTAATCACTAAAATTATTCTGAATTAACTTTATTTTTTAAAATTATTTCCATTTCTGTCATTGTGCTAATGATATATATTATTTATACTTGTTCAACCTATTGAATGAAACCAGTTCATATAAATTTCCCAGGTTTTCTGAATAATTCATATTTATCATTTTAGTGCAATGATATTGCATTAATTTATGTATCAGAACTTACAACAAAAAGGACAATTTTAGAGGACTCAGTAACTACTGATCCATGTCTATGTTTTGATCTCTGTAAAATCTTTAAAACAATATTCAGTCATGAATTAAGGACACATTTGAAGAAAACTTGTAAAAAGAATAGGCAGGGTTTTATAAATATCTATAGGACAGTGCATAGTTGTAGTCATAAAACTGACTGAGCACTAGAGATAAAAGATTCCAGAGCTTTCAACTCTCTTGAGTTCAAATAAGGCACTTCAGAAGGCAAAACTTTCAACTTTCTTAAATCAAGGCTCTGCAGAAGAGTATGATGAGCCTAGAGCCAGGCCACTGGTTTCTGGTTCTACATCTCTCATATTTATGTCTATAATTTGGTATATACTAGTGATTCAGATTAGAATACAAGAGTCACTTTTCCCTATCCCTGGAATTTGGTAAAATGGCTTCTGATGGCAGAGATGTCTAAGTATTTTCCATTCACATAACCTTAGAGACAACTTAAGAGTAGTCAGAAAGAATAGCATGCTATATGATTCCTCTAAGTCCATCAAGCACAGAGTTCCCTTACTCATGAGTGGTAAGATTTTTATGGTTGCTTGTGCATAATATCTAAAATTCCTGTCCATTCAAAAATGTTATGAGCAACATTTATTCATACAAGCAGTTTTAAAAAGAATTCAATTTACTAAATCAAGCTAGTGGGTGGACTGTTTAGTTTTCAACCTTTAAAATTATAGCTTAGGTATTTTCTAAGTAGGTGGTATAGTGGATAGAACTCTGGACTTGCAATCAGGTAGATTTAAGTTCAATCCAATCTCAGATACTTAATAGGTATGTGGCCACAGACAAATCATTTAACTTTAGTTTTCTTATGAAAGGGAAATCACAAGAGTATTAACCTCCCACGATTGTTGTAAGAAATAAGTTAAATAATTATTGAAAAATGTTTACAAATGTTACCAATTATTATTATTGTTATACATTTTTTTCTGCTGTGCCATCTGCTAATACATTCCATTTCAAAATGGACTTGTATTTAGCTATCTTGGAAATTTTTATTTATGTTTATTTCTTCCTTTAGAATGTAAAATCATTGTGAATAAGGATTGTTCCATTCCTTCTACTTGTTATAAAAAGCCTCTAACTCTGTGCCTTGGCACACAATAGGAATTCATTAAATACTTGTCAATTGATTTAGATTATATAAAAATGGTGATGACAAACAACTGGTTATACTGAGTTCATAACCAAATTATATGGTAGTATTTGGGTTATCAAAACCCAATAGAAATATGCAATCTACCAAACACAAAAGGTAATTATATTAATGTATTTTTGCAAAGCATTTTGAATTCATTGGGCAGAGACAATACAGAGAAAGTAGGACAAAAAACACATTTAGCATGAGTTTAACTAATATCTTCACAGAACTGGGGAATCCAGACATCTGAGTTGTAGTCCTTACTTATCCCTTGATTTTCTGTGTGATCTCCACAAGTCATTTGATCTCTAAAGGTTCGGTTTCTTTAACTGGAAATTGAGGGGATTAGGCAAGATATTCCCTGAAGTTCTTTTTTTTCCCCATAGCATCTTGTGATTCTTGATTCAATTAACTTAGCTTCTTTGCCATCTTTTACTTTAAAAACAAAGTGGTAAAAAGTAAATAAATTAATATAAAAAGGGTTCATTAAAAAAATGAATGGGAGGAGAGGGTTTTACTAATACCAGGGACAATCATTTCAATTCCTCCACAATTTCTCTGTCCCTATCTTTTGTTCTCCAGAGGATAATATATGTCTAGAAGGGAGACTCTGTGGTTGAGAATGTTAACCAATAAAAAAAAAGATTGAATCTCATTCATTAAACTAGACTTAACAGAGGAATTAAGTAAATTCAAACATTTTTATAAGATTTTCAAAGATAAAACAGAAGGGGAAAAGTGTTAATAGTTAAATCAGGAAGTTCTGTCTTCCAGAACAACCCAATTCCTGAACTTTCTTATTAGGTTTTACAATTGTCATTTCTCTGAAACTATTTAGCAGAACCTAGAGAAGAAACTTTGACTGATAAAATTGGACAAATTGTTCATTCTATAGAATACATATGCGTGTTTTTAATATTCTTTTTTTATAGTAGGTTTATATAAAATGTAAACAAGAAGTTTTATTCTTCATATTTAGTGTTACATTTACATAATTAGAAGCTTTTATGAATTGTCTTCATTATACATTTAAATAGTTCATAAAAGTTATGAGACCAATACATTTGCACATTTTTTTTGGCCATAAACCTTTAAGTATGAATAGAGGGAGAATGAAGATATCAAAATGGGTACATCCTGGTAGGTTTCTCACTGGCCCATCACTTCAATTATGCATGAATTACCAGAAATGAATTTCCAGCATTTTATTTCTTGGTGTAATGGAGCTCAAGTATTTCATAAGCCATAACCACATAGTGAATTCTGGATTCATTTTAGAATAATTAGCACATTGGTGTTACTTGTGTAGTTAAATGGAACTGTTAAATTTTTTCCATTGTAAGCACTTTTTCTAAAGCCCATTCCAGTCTTTAAAGAGAGTAATGTTTCACTTTTAGAAAACTAGTTTCTCTCCTGTCCCTGTGTTTCATCTTTTTCCATTCTACCTCAATTAAAATACCCATGCTTATTCAGACAATTCTTAATTAGAGGCATGAAGCAAGTAAAAGAGCCACTGTAGATTAAGCAGGTAATTTTTAAAATGATCCATTTACCTCCAATGTTACTCCTCTTCAGCCTTCTGATTAATTAGTACTGAAACAAAGTATAACTACGCCAGAACAGTCTTTAAAAATGCACTACAACACTTTAAAATAATTCTTTAGAAATACAGGTTCAATTTCTCTCTCTGTTTCTCTTTCTTTCTTCCACCTTCCATCCCTCTCTGTCCTGACCTTTCAGCATAGGGGATTGGACCATTTGCCAAAGATATTGATTATCAGTAAAGGTTTTATGACAACTCAACTCAGAATATCACTAAAGATATTCTGAAATATTTCTAAAAGATTCCTAAATGGATTTTTTTATATGTGAACTTAGTAAATTCACTTTACTCTCTGATTTTTGTTTCTTGATCTTTAAAATGAGGGGGTCTGGTCTAAATGGCCTCTGAAATTGCTTCCACCTCTAAACTATAACCCTGTAATGTTATAAATACATTCAATATTTTTAAAAGAGTAAATATTTCCTGCATGTTGTCTTTATGAAGGTTCTGGATAAATCTAAAATTAAAGTATTCCCTGATTCCAAAAGGTTGCACATTGTTGGCTTAGTATAATTGAGAAAAAAATGTGAAGAGGAAGGTAGGAGAGATAACATTTAGAAATTTTACAGCCTTTGATTCATAAGTCTGAGATGGTTAGAAGACAACTTGCATATATTTATGCACATATACATGCATATGTCTGTATCTATGTATATGGAGAGAGAGAGAGAGAGAGAGAGAGAGAGAGAGAGAGAGAGAGAGAGAACACTTCGACATTCTTCTTAGATAGGAATTTAAATTGTGAAACTCAAATTGATCAGAAAAAAAGATGAGGAAGAGAAAATTTCGTTTTAATAGTTCTGATAAAGCAATAACATTTATTTTCAGTTCTTTCCCATCTTTTTTTAGTTCTCATCCTACAAAAGCAATGTAAAATTAGGCTATTATTCAAATTGTCTAATTAGGAGAAATATAACCCAGAAGATTTCTTAACTTTGAGATTTTGAACTTTTTAAATGCTGTAATGACTATATGGCAAAACAAATCATTTCCTTTGTATTTTATATATCTTCATCAATGCATTCAGAAACCATCTAAATTAGGTAGATAGAGTTCTCCAGGCTGCCAAAAAGTTTGTTTACACTCAAAAAGTTTAAGAATTGCTGTTCAAGAGGTAGATGCAATTTACACAATAGAAAAAGCATTGGATTTGAAGTCAGGAAGACCTAAGTTTAAATCCAACTTCAGATATTTCTTAGCTGTGAATCTAGGCAAGTCACTTAATCTCTATCTCCTGAATTCCTCACCTATAAAGTGTGGAAAATAATAGCATCTATCTCTCATTGTTGTATATATGTTGTTGTAAGGATAAAATGACATTGCAAAGTGTTCTGCAAACCTTAAAGATACACTTATGTATATATACATATATGTATTAATTCTATGTGATATTCTAGTTCTATAAATATATTGCTAGATTCTAGTAATTTCAGTGATAATAATGCTTAAATGCAAAGTGTTCTCTGAAATACTTCTATGTCAATTTTCACTGCAAATTTTTCCTAACTTGATTTGATATTTAGAATGATGCCTGAATGACATGATCAACTACCACAAATAAATAAAATATACAGAATGTTCATAGTTCCATGTAGACTAAGGAATGATATACTGTGGTTCTTAGACTGAGGAAGGCACAGGACAAGATTCTGCCAATGGTGACCTAATGTGTAAGGATGCTAGTTTGACCTCTATCCTCTGCCTTATTCTCAAACTGTCTAAACACACCCTGTGGTATCAATTGCACAAAACAGTTTCTTTAGGAAATCTCCGATAAGGCTATATTTAATTATATTTTTAGAAGTGTAGTCAGACAATGAGAAGCCTTCACATATCGACCTTACATGTGGAAACTACCACCACCATGAACCTGAACTTTCCTCCTTTAATTGAAACAGAGGAAGTACCATAGTACTACTTTATTAGAAAGATGTTTGATCCTGTCAACCTGAAAAATAACTCGTTACTACCCTAGCAGTTTTAAGAGCAAATCTTTTAATCAGGATGAGGGAGACAAATGATCACAGACACCCTGAAGAGCCAACTGCCCTGGGATGAGCACATTTTGGGAAAGATTGACAGCAATATAATTACTGGGAGTTTCTGCTGAACTAAAAAAGGCAAAGTGCTTAGATAAATTTTTGAAGAGGAGGGAAGGGCATAAGCCCAGTCACCCCCTTGAGAATGAAGCACTAGCTAATCTAGATGCAATAGCCAGAGGCTAGGGTAGTTGGACAAGTAATTAAGGTTTTGATTATCTTTTGCTAAATTCTGGCTTGGATAATAGAAATACTTCAGGGTTTATTGTTCAGTCTGGGACAAGGGTCAGTGTAGGAGTTTCTGGAAGATAAGTTGTCTGGGACAAGGATCTGTCTGGAGGTTTCAGGAGACAAGGTTTCAATCCTTGAAAGAAATCAAGAGCTAGATGGTGGGATATAGATGAATTGAAATAATTCTTATGGAGTTAAACTAAATCCTTCCTTTTGGTTGGGGTTTGGGTTGGGTGGAAGGAGACTTCACTTCTCTGGGGTGACCAATTTCCCTTTATTTAGGGCTCTGGGCTTCTGTCTAAGACCAGATTGGAGACATAAAAGAGATCTGACATCAGAACCAGCACCACTGTGCCACCAACCTGCTTCTATAGGTATAGAAGAAAAGAAAGACCACTGGTTTTGTTGTAAGACAAAGGACCTAACTTAAACATTAACTCTCCCACTGCTTCCCTCTGTGACCTTAGGCCATCCATTTTATCTCTTTAGACTTCAAGTTTCATAATCTTCAAAATGATAGTGTTGGACTAGACTCTGACTTCAATAGAGAATTGAACATATAGAATGTGGGTGCACTCACTCATGGGCATCATCAAACTACTAAAATATTCAGGTTAATGTCCTTTAAATGACCAGTGATAGGAATATAACTTTGAAGTGTTATTAAAACATTAACAACTGTCAGGACCCCAAATTAAATCATTGCTAATTTTTAATGATTTTTCTGAGTTATCATATTCCTCAATTCCAGACCCAACAGCTTCAGACCCAAACCTAGCTGCTGAGTATATGGCACCCCATCAAGGTATGCTGTGAGTTTGGCATAACAACAGTCCTTTGTGTGCATATGCTAAGGGTAAACTCTGTTGCTATCAATCTGTTACTGTCAAAACTAGAGACCAGAACCATGGGTCAACTCAGACCAATCCCGTCAGCTATGAGTAATGGAAAACACCTGCAAGAACTACATCCCAGCCAACATGACTCTGTCATGAATGAATTTTCAAGCACCAAATAAAACTGACTGTTCCCATTTTTGATGCTGGACCAAACCTGAGAAAAGACTCTTAGGTGCTAGACAAAACTTTATCATTACAGTAATACTTTCTTTATCTTCTTACAAGTATATGATTTAAGACTACCTTGGCATTTTGAATTAGACTTGGGTAAGGGTCCTTCCCTATTATGCCATGACTTATGCAACAGAATAAAACCCTGAAGCTCTTGATGAGTACTTTAGGTTACTCTCAGGTCCCATTTGAGTGGGCGGCAGACACAACCATGATAGATTTTTATGGAAGCATCTGTTTGTTACTATGAGTAAATCAAACCTAGAAGTAATCTAAATAGCTAATAACAGTGAGATGGTTAAATAAAATATTAAATGGTTAAATAAATGGCTAAAAATAAATGATAATGGAATTGAATATTATATTGCAGTTAGGATCAAGTATAAAAACTTAAGGAAAAATGGAAAAAATTAGACAAATAATACAAAATAAAGTAGAACTAGAAGAATTATATATAAATTATTGCCATACAAAAGAATAAAATAAATGAGAGTGAATGGGCAAGCAAAGAATTCTATTGTTTAAAGGGAGTGACAATTTTTAAAGTTTCTTTTGTTCTTTTTTAGACATTGATAATTCGTGAATTTACATGATGCCACTGGCATAGCCTTGGAATCTTGAGGACTGAGCTAAAAAACTAGCTGTTTGATCACAGGCAATCACTTAAATTCTCATAATTTCAAGTTTCCTCATCTGATAAAGTAATCAGATTTGGACCATCTACCTCACAGAGAAAGTTTCAATGAAAGACTTTCAAGCATATAATGCTATGAAATCCCTTTTTCTATAGGCATAATACCTGGCATGTAGTAAGCACCTAAATATCTTTTCACTCATTCATTACAATTATTGATCAATTCAAATAGATAACTAAATAATGAACAATTTCATGAAATAAATGACTGGTTTATTCATATTAACCATTTTATGTCCTAAATTTAAACTGGTGCACAGTGGTATCTATATCAAGAAGTAATTTTTGTGCCCTAGAAAATGTTTTAAAACTTGCAGTTCTGCCACCAAAACTGAGTATGTTTCTCAACAAATTGAGACAAATATTCTACTTTTGACCTTTTTATAAAATGTCTCTCTAGTGTACTAATTCTGCCTCACCTAGAGCTATTTTTAACAGATAGACACAAATTCAGCTGTCAGTCTTGCCTCAATGGAATGATGATCCATTGAGCATGGGAGATCTGAAATTCACTTCAGATTCATTATTTGCCCAGTACCAGGTAGTTAAACTTTATGCACCCTAAATGGCACAATTTTATCTATTAGCCTAAATTAATTGACTTTAAATAAATCATTTTAATTTAGAGAAATATTTGTCAATCTCCCTCTCCTGTTTTTTTTATTACACTACTTTCAAACATTTTAGAAGAAAAAGATATAAAAGGGAAGAATTCTTGTTATTGGCCAGAAAATTGGGAGGCTGCAAAGGGACAGAATTATGAAGGAAGTTAAGAAGTTATAGAATTAGAAGCAACCATGAGAGGTCACCCAGCCTAGATGTTCTGGGTTGTTTATAACTACATTTATAGATTCTCCTTGAGTTAATTGGCCATTGAGAATAGTGATATAGGTCATTGTAAGCAACACTTAGACTGTATTTATTCTTTTATTTTTCCCCATTAGTAAACTGACTACTTTTGCAAAAAGTCCCACAAGATTTGTGCCAGTCATTCAACCTACCTATAGTTTCCTCTTCTATTAAATAGAGGATATATGCCCATTATCACCAATATTACTTAATACTATATTAGGAATACCAGCAATAGCAATAAGAGAAGGGAAAAAAATGAAAGGAAGCAGAATGGGCAAAAAAGGAACCGAAACTACTTCTTTTTTTATAGATATATGAGAGCATATGTAAAAAATCA
Source organism: Gracilinanus agilis (assembly GCF_016433145.1). Classification (NCBI taxonomy): domain Eukaryota; kingdom Metazoa; phylum Chordata; class Mammalia; order Didelphimorphia; family Didelphidae; genus Gracilinanus; species Gracilinanus agilis. Next base: position 312,763,384 of record NC_058132.1, on the reverse strand, counting down.
TAGAGATAAAACTAAAAATTTAGTCAAAACTATCAATAATTTTAGCCAAGTAGCCCAATTATAAAATAAATCCACATAAATCATTAGCATTTCTATATATCACTATGTGAGGTGGGGCTGGAGACCATCCCTCAATATGAAAATCCAAAGTCAGAGTTATGAACAGAAAACACATTTTTAAAAATTTCTTTCTCATGAAAAAGGGCACTACCCTTCAGGCCTGATCCTGAACAAAGTGCACCCTCTTATGGCTGAACCCAGCCTTTTATAGGATTTAACCACAAGCATCTCCCTCCCCTCCTCCTTTCCCTGTCTGATGACACCCCCCTCCCCCATGCCCTGAAAATGGTGAACCAAGACTTTGAAACTAAGGTTTTTTTCATTCAGAAATAGGACAATCACAACTTATAGCAACTGTAGCTTAGCATAGGAGCTTGATTCAGTTAGCAAATAGTATAACCACAATTTATAACACCTATAGCATACCGAGGCATACTTAGGGGCACGGCCTAGCAAAAACAGGAGATTTTGTGGTAATGGGTTTCCAGGGATGACACAATTTTCAGCATGCTTGGAAATAGCACATTGCTCAGCTAGAAGGGTTTTGAGAAATATATTCTGAGAGTAACATATAGCTCTCGCCTCATATCACTAGCAAAGATACTCAAAGAGAAACAGAGATACGTCATTTAAAATAACCAAGAGATGGAATAAAATATCTGGAAGTATATTTGGCAAAACAAACTCAGGAATTATATGAAAGCAGTTATAAAAATATTTATACAAATAAATTCAGTTTTAAATAATTGGAAAAATATTATGTTTATGTGTGGGTAGAGTCAATATGATTAAAAATGACAGTCCTACTTAAATTAATCTATTTATTTAATATCATCCCAATTAAGTTACCAAAAAAATTTAATTGAGTTAGAAAAAAATAATAACAAAATTCATTTGGAAGAACAAAAGGTCAAGAATATCAGAGGAATTAATGGGGAAAAATAAAGGAAAGCGTTCTAGTAGTATCAGATTTTGAACTATATTGTAAAGCAGTAGTCACCCAAACTATCTGGCACTAGCTAAGAAAAAGAAAGGTATATCAGAGGAACAGAAAACATACAATAAAGAATAGTAAAAAATTATAGCAAACTTGTATTTGACAAAAATATAGTTCCAAGCTGTGGGTACAAAAATTCACTATTTGTTAGAAATTGTTGGGAAAACTGGAAAACAGTTTGGCATAATATAAACTAACATTAAACCTTACTAAGTTAAGATCAAAATGAATAAATGACCTAGATGTAAAGGGAGATATTATAGCAAAAATTAGAATATATTACCTATCATATGAATACATTGGAGAGAAATTTATAAACATACAAGAGTCAGATCTATGTGATATAAAATGGATACTTTTAATTGTATTTTATTGAAAAGTTTTTGTACATATAAAACTGATGTGGCCAAGATTAGAAGGAAAGCAGAAAATTGGGGGGAGAGGAGAAGATAGACAATTTCTTAGAGAGAGGTCTCATATGTAAAATGTAGAGGCTTCTGGTACCAGGATAGTGAAAGGAGATAACTCTTTTATGCCTTCCCAAATCCCTACTAAACAACATTAAACAAAAGCTTCATACCAAATTTTGGATGAGTGAAGCAGTTTTCCAGAAGAGAGCAACATGGAGAATTAGTCTAAGAATACAGTCTCATGGAGATGGGAGGAGAGTGAAATTAGAGCAGGCAACAAGTATGGATCATATCCAAGAGAGCTACCTGGGGTCCCACCCCCCTCAGCAGCAAGGCCCCAATCTGATGCAGTTCTTCTGCGAGTCTAGACCCCCAGAGTTCCACAACTTGAAAAAGAAAATTTTAAAAATGCAAAAAGATATCCAAAAATTTTCCAGAGAAAACAACTCCTTTAAAAGAAGAATATGTGAATGGAAAAGGAGAACAGAAATTCACTGGAAGAAAAAAAAAGAAGTCCTTAAAAATTAGACTTAGCTAAATGGAAAAGGAAATGCATGAGCTCACAGAAGAAAATAATTCCTTAAAATTATAATTAGGGGGGGCAGCTGGGTAGCTCAGTGGAGTGAGAGTCAGGCCTAGAGACAGGAGGTCCTAGGTTCAAACCGGCCTCAGCCACTTCCCAGCTGTGTGACCCTGGGCAAGTCACTTGACCCCCATTGCCCACCCTTACCACTCTTCCACCTATGAGACAATACACTGAAGTACAAGGGTTTAAAAAAAAAGAATAAAAAAATTATAATTAGGCAAGTAAAAACTAATGACTCCATAAGACTTTGATAAATAATCAAATGAAATCAAAACAATGAAAAAAGGAAGAAATGTGAAATTTCTCATTGGAAAAACAATTGAGGAAAATGTAACTTAAGAATTACAAATATGAAAACTGCCTATTCATGACCCTTGCCCATTTATCAATTGGGATATGGCTTGTTTTTTTTTCTACAATTGATTTAGCTCCTAATAAATTTGAGTAATTATACCTTTGCCAGAGGTTTTTGTTATAAAGATTTTTTCCCAATTTGTTATCTCCCTTCTAATTTTGTTTGTATTGGTTTTGTTCATACAAAACATTTTTAATTTAATATAATCAAAATTATTAATTTTACATTTTTAATATTATCTATCTCTTACTTGGTCTTAAAATCTTTCCTTTCCCAAAGTTCTGACAGGTAAACTATTCTATATTCACCTAACCTAATTTACTTATAGTTTCCTTCTTTATATTTAAGTCATTCACCCATTCTGAATTTATCTTGGTATAGATAAAGAAATCAAAACTATCAATAAGCACATGAAAAAGTGTTTTAAATCTATTATAATTAGAAAAATGCAAATAAAAAAAACTCTGAGGTATGTTATAATTATGGGAGGTCTCTTGTATCTATTTGAGGTAATAGAAATGATGTACAGAGAGGAATAAGATGACACTTCTCCTTATAACAGTTGCCCAGGCAGGATCCTTCAGGTCAAAAGAGATTTATCCTTTGGGACTCACCTGGGGTTAATTGATATATTGATTTGGGCTCTTCAGCTAGGATAAGGATGATATTCTGACTGCGTTGTCTCCCTTCCCAAACAAGCTTTGAAACTGATTTAGGAAGGTACTTTAAACTTTATATATTAATAAGGGTAAGGGTAAAGGACTGAGGTAATGGGAAACCCTATTAAACTTATTACTACTGAAACTCTCAACTGCTGGCAAATGAAGAATCAGTGTGAGCTTCCCTCTAGTTCAGCCTGGCCAGGGCTAAACCAGAGTAGGTAAACTGCTGGGAAATCTTCAGCTTCTTCTTCTGTAGATCTTCAGCCTTGACAGTTGAGTTATGTCCACCCTTTCCACCCTCTTCTTTGTCTCCTGCCCACCTCCCGAATCGCTCCCGGGCCCTGGGAAACCTAGATATCTAGATGATGAAACTCCTAATATCTAGGGGCAGTAGACACCAAGGTGGTGGTCAAGTACAGGTTGAAAACGGTATATGAAGTACAGGAAGAGTTTGCAGAGAGATGTTTGCACTCTCTCACTCCAAGACCAGGATCCACTGATCTCCAGCCTCAGCACAAGTCAAAGACCCAGAACTTCTCTCAGGGTTCTCAGCTGCCCCTCCTGCCTTTCGCATGCCTCCCTGGGAACATTCCATCCAACTGACTTATTTGTCAATCAAAGGTGAACTTCAGCCTCCCAGAGATTCAATATAATAGGTACCACCTCACACCTAGCAGATTGGCTAATATGACAGCAAAGGAAAGTAATAAATGTTGAAAGGGATGTGGCAAAATTGGGTCATTAATGTATTGCTGGTGGAGTTGTGAATTGATCCAACCATTCTGGATCAATTTGGAACTATGCCAAAAGAGCACTAAAAGACTGCCTGCCCTTTAATCCAGCCATACCACTGCTAGGTTTATACCCCAAAGAGATCATAAAGAAAAAGGCTTGTACAAAAATATTTATAATCGTGCTCTTTGTAGTGGCAAAAAATTGGAAAATGAAGGGATGCCCTTCAATTCAGAACTGGCTGAACAAATTGTGGTATCTGTTAGTGATGGAATACTGTTGTGCTAAAAGGAATAATGAACTGGAGGAATTCCAGAAAGATCTCCAGGAATTGATGCAGAGTGAAAGGAGCTGAACCAGGAGAACCTTATACACAGAGACTGATACACTGTGGCAAAATCAAACGTAATAGACTTCTCTACTAGCAGCAATGCAGTGATCCAGGACAATTCTGAGGGACTTACGAGAAAAAATGCTATCCACATTCAGAGAAAGAATTGTGGGTTTAGAAACACAGAAGAAATACAACTGCCTGATCACATGGGTTGATGGGGATATGATTGGGGATGTAGACTCTAAATGATCATCCTAGTGCAAATATTAATAATATGAAAATAATATGAAAATAATATGACACATGTAAAACCCAGCAGAATTGCTCATTGGATATGGGAGGGGGGATGAGATAAGGAGAGGGAAGAAATATGATTCATGTAACCATGGGAAAATATCCTAAATTAACTAATTAAATAAATAAACTTTAAAAAATGAATTACAAATATGAACAAAAATGGATATTATATTTTAATAAATTATCAAGAAAAATTGCTAGAGTAAAACAGAAATACAGAGAATCCACTGATTATATTCTGAATGAGATCCCAAAAGGAAAAATCTCAGAAATATTACATCCAAATTCCAGAGCTCTCAGACCAAAGAAAACAGTATCTTAAGTAGTCAAAAAGAAACAATTCAAATATCACGGATCCACAGTTGGGTTTGCAGAGGATTTAGCAGCTTCCACCTTAAGCCATAACAGGACTTGGAATATGATATTTTTTAAGGCAAAGGAACTGGGGCTACAACGAGAATCACCTACCCAGTGAAACTGTACAATCTTTATTTTTATTTCTTTTTCTTTTTAAATTTTTTAAATTTTTAATTGTTTATTTAACTAATCAATTTAGAATATTTTTCCATGGTTACATGATTCTTGTTCTTTCCCTCCTTTCCTCCTTCTCCTCTCCTGTAGCCAACAAGCAGTTCCATTGGGTTTTAACTGTATAATATTTCAAGAGAAAAATGGATATTTAATGAAATTGAGAACATATAAGAATTCCTAATGAAAAGACTAGAGGTACTTAGAAAATTTGACATTCAAACAGAAGCCTCAAGAAAAGCATAAGTAGGTATACCATAAAGAAAAAACATTAGAAATTCAATAAAGTTAAACAGTGTATGTTCTTATATATAATGGTGATAACTTATGAATTGTATTAATATTAGGTAAATTAGAAGGAATATGCATAGTTGGAGAAGACTGAGCGAAGAGAAGAGAAGAGGAGAGGAGAGGAGAGGAGAGGAGAGGAGAGGAGAGAAGATAAAAGGGAGATAGAAACAAGGGGATGAATTATCTCATATATATACATATTTATATGTATATATATATATATATACATATAAAGTAGGCTCAAAAAAGATACAATGGAGGGGAAGACAGAGAGTGTCTGTCATGCAATACTTGAACCTTACTCTCCTTGGATTTGGCTCAAAAAGGGAATAATATATACACTTAGATATAGAAATCTATGTTACCCTAAAGAGAAGTTAAAGGAACAGAGAAAAAGGAAAATGTGTTGGGGGAGATGGTGGTCAGAAATAAAACACTCTTGAGAAGGGTCAGAATAAAAGAGGAGAGAGAGAAGAAGAAACAGAAGGGAAGTAGGATTGATGGAAATACATAGTTAATTATCAAACTGTAAATGTGGATGGCATAAACTCATTCATAAAGCAGAAGCAAATGGTAGAATGGGTTAAAAAATAGTATCCTACAATATACTGTTCATAAGACAAACATCTGAAGTGCACAGGCACACAGAGTAAAGGTAAAGGACTAGAGAAGACTATTATGCTTCAGCTGCGGTATGAAAAAAGCAGGTGGGTAGCAAACATGATCTCAGAAACGAAAGGAAATTTAATCTTTCTGAGAGGTACCATACACAATGATGCGATATTAATGCTAAATAGATATGCATCAAGGGATGAAGTATCCAAATTTTTAAAGAAATTAAACAAGTAACCAGAGGAAACAGTAAAATATATTTATTTAATAAAATTATTTTAATCATTTTAATAAAATATATATTAGTTGGAACCCTCAACTTTCCCCTCTCAGCACTAGATAGATTTGACCAAAAAATGAATGGGAAAAAAGTCAAGGTGAATAGAATTTTAGAAGAATTAGGATAGACCATTGAAGAAAGTTAAATGGGAATAGAAAAGATTGCACCTTTTTTCATCAGTTCATAGCACTTACACAAAAAAAATGACCATGTATTATAACATAAAACTTTACAATCAAATGCAGAAAAGAAAAATAGTAGATGCCTCATTTTATAAAATAATGCAATACAAATCATATTCAATAAAGGTCATTGGAAATAGAAATTAATTGGAAATAATAACTGTACCAAGAGTCAATATACCCAAATGCACAGGACATATATGAACAGTACTAAGGGAAATTTTATATCTCTCATTACTTACATTAATAAAATAGAGAAAGAGCAGAATACTGATGGATGATGTGATTTTAAAAAGTTGAAAAAGAAAAAATTGAAAATCCCCAATTAAACATCAACTTGGAAATCTTAAAAATCAAAAGTGAGATGAATAAAATAAAAAGTAAGAAAATAATTGACCTAATATACAAAACTAGAAGCTGGTTTTAAGAATTTTAAAAGAAAAGAAGAAAAGCAGTTTAAAAAAATGAAAAGGATGAATTTACCATAAATGAAGAGGAAATTAAAGTAATTATTAGGAGTTTTTTTACCCAAGTATATGCCAAAAAATCTGACAATAAAAGTGAGAAGGATGAATATTTACAGAAATATAAATAGCCCAGATTAATAGAAGATGAAATAGAATACCTAAATAATCTCATCTCAGAAAAATAAATAGAATATCATCAATGAATTCTCTAAGAAAAAATCCCCAGGACTAGATGGATTCACAAGTGAATTCTACCAAATATTTAAAAACCAATTAATCCCAATATTACAAAAACATTATGGAAAAATGATGGAAAAAGGCACTCTACCAAACTCCTTTTACAACACAAATATGGTAGTGATACCTAAATAAGGAAAGCAAAAACAGGAAGAAAAATATAGACTAATTTCACTAATGAATATTGGTGTAAAATTTTTAAGTAAAATAATAGTAAAAAGGTTACAATAATGTATGACAAAGATTATATATTATGACCATGGGAGATTTATGCCAGGAATGTAGGGCTGGTCCAATATTATAAAAACCATCAACATAATTGACTATATCAATAAAAATACCAACAGAAATCATATATATATATATATATATATAATTATCTTAAGAATTGTAGAGAAAGCCTTTGATAAAATATAGTATCCATTCCTATTAAAATCAATAGAGGGGCAGCTGGGTAGCTCAGTGGAGTGAGAGTCAGGCCTAGAGACAGGAGGTCCTAGGTTCAAATCCGGCCTCAGACACTTCCCAGCTGTGTGACCCTGGGCAAGTCACTTGACCCCCATTGCCTACCCTTACCACTCTTCCACCTAGGAGCCAATACACAGAAGTTAAGGGTTTAAAAATGTAAAAAAAAAATCAATAGAGTTTATAGTAATTAATGGAGTTTTCCTTAAAATTATCAATAGTGCCTATCTAAAACCGTTAGCAAGTATTATCTATAACAGACGTCTTCCCACTAAATTAAGGAGTGAAGTTAGGATATTCATCATCACCACTATTATTCAATATTTTACTAGAAATTATAGCTATAGGGGCAGCTGGGTAGGTCAGTGGATTGAGAGTCAGGCCTAGACATGGGAGGTCCTAGGTTCAAATCCGACCTCAGACACTTCCCAGCTGTATGACCCTGGGTAAGTCACTTGACCCCCATTGCCCACCCTTACCACTCTTCCACCAAGGAGCCAATACACAGAAGTTAAGGGTTTAAAAAATAAAATAAAATAATAAGAAATTATAGCTATAGAAATAAGAGAAAAAAGGAACTAAAGGAATTAGAGTAGGCAATAAAGAAACAAAACCTTTAGTCTTTGGAGATGATATAAAATATATATAGAGAGAGAATCCTAAATATTCACCTAAAATAGTTGAAATAATTAACAATTTTAGCAAAGTTAAAGAATACAAAATAGAACCACATAAATCTTCAGCATTTCTTTATTTAACAACAAGGCACAGGAACAGGAAATAGAAAAATGAATTCCATTTAAATTACTTATAAATAATCTAAAATATTGCAGCATCTTTCTGTCAAACCAAACCCAGGAATTATATGAACAATTACAAAACTTTTTCACAAAAATTAAGTCAGATCTAAACAATTGAAAATATATTAATTGCTCATGGGTGAGCTGAAACTATTATAATAAAAATGATAATCTTATCTAAATTAATCTACTTATTCAGTGACATGCCATTTGAATTGCCCACAAACTATTTTATAAAGCTATGAAAATAACAAAATTTGTCCGAAAAAAAAAAGATAAAGAATATCAAAGAAATCGAGAAGAATGTACCTAAATATATTACATGTCAAATTTTATCTCAAAGTTATAATCATCAAAACAACCCCAAGTCACAACATTTAAGTTTTCTTCAATGAAGGAGTAGTGGGTCACTTATAGAAATAAGCATTGATAGATTATCTGTAAACATTTTAAAAATGATGGTCATCCTTTCAGGGCTGAAACTGTTTATGAAGATTTGGTTAAGTTGGGGAGAAAGGTCAGAGTCCCAGTTTCTATTATATTTTTTTCATTTAAAAATCAATCTGAAATATCTCTTGGCAAGGCACTTGTCAGACTTTGAATGATGAGTCTTAGAATTTGTCTGCTTTTTGACAAGTTCACACCATTCTTTGTGAGTCTGGCATCTTTTCCCACCTTCTGTTCTATACTCCTGATGATTTAACTTCTTATTCAGCATTATGATAAAAAGTGAGGTTTAAAATGGAACATTCATAGCACTCTTTGCAATGACTCCCCAGGTCCCTTAAGTATTAACACAAACTCCATAGACTAACTTTCATAGTATACTATAATCTGATCCCACACTACCCATTTGAACACAAGGTCACACATCTCCTTTTCAACTATAACCAGTTCCTTACCATTTCTGACACATACCTCTGTTCCTAGGCTTAGAAATAAACCTATAGCCTTTCCCTTTTCCAAGCATCTATGTACTAAAGATTATTCTGAATGAGAACAGAAATACTCATTGAATTCTAATAGGGTAAATACATCTTGAATATTGCTGACTACAAAGTAAGTAGGTTAGCACACCTATGTATTATGGTAAAAAACTAACACTTTTATATCAAAACCCATAAGCCCACAAAGCCCATAAAATATTATATGATTATGATTTGGGATCTAGTTATGCTTCATCATCTTGGTTTGTGAACCACATGAAAGCATATTAATGAAAATTGGGGCATTTTAAGAGTATTGCTAAAATGCTTTGAATTATTATGAAAAATTATCAGTAGGTAAAGGACCTTCACATAAGGCTTTTCATGGAAAGAGCTGACCATTTTCTGGCCACAGATTCATTTGCTATAATCATAATCAATTCATATTACTATACTCAAAACTCAAATGGAACTGTGGCCTCATCAAGATGAGCATTCACAAAAATGATGAAGATTGAACCTCTTCCATCCTTGCCCAGGGGCATGTCACAATGGAAACACTGTTGGCCTTGACATTTAGAAAATGGATTATGAGTTCTAGTTTCTTCCACTTAACTGCACATTTGACCTTGGGTAAGTCACTTCACCTCAATAAGCCTCAATTTCCTCAATGGTAAAATGAGTGGATTGGGCTTGATGTTCTCTAAGGCTAAGTTCTGTGAATTTCAAGACACTGATAAGCACTAAAAGAAATACAAAAATAGCCTGACTATAGGTCTTTGACATTAAGATGTTTCTAGACTACTTGGATTTAGAAATTTTAGAACAATAATGGTTCCCTGATATATTGTCTTTTTATGTCACAAAAGAAATGTTATGTAATATGAAGCATTAGATTTGACGACTAAAAATCTGGATTCCCATCTTAACCTTGCCATTCACTAGCTGTGTAAACTCTAGCAAGTCACTTCATTCATAAAGGCCTTGGTTTTTCCATCTGTAAAATAGACATAATATTATGGTTTTATCAATATCACTGGGGTATTTGCAGGGAAACATTTTTAAAATATTATAATGAGGAAGAACATAGATGAGAGTTACTTATGTTAAATTATAGAACCTGGAAGACTCTTTAGAGAATGGGTTCTTAATATTTTATGCCAAAGTACAGCACTTCTTTGTCAGTCTGGTGTTCACTATGGACCCAATATATATGTAGTGCCTTGCACATACAAAACAGGTGTCTAATAAATATTTAACATTAAGGTGAGATATATTGGGTTTTCATGGACTATTAGCATCTCTGGTGAGAGAGCTTACTGAGCCCTTTTCAGTGTTGCTCACCCATCTTTGGTGTCCATTAGTCACCCAACTCTCATCTTGTAAGGGGGAAAAAAGGGGGTTTTGGTTGGTGAATATTAAGAGGTTTGGTCACCAAGGAATTGAATAGAATTGAATACATGTCAATTCCAAATGAGAAAACCTTAAGTCAGAATTACTTTTATGGTAGTTTATTTACAAATGAGAAGAAAGAAAAAGTAAGAAAATTAGAGAGAGGATAAGTTAAGATAATTAACCTAACACACTAAATAATTTGTTCCAGCCCTTGGCTCAACCCTGGCAGGTCTAACTAGTCCTCAATAGGAGAAGGCTCAGCCTTGAGCCACGGGCCAAGGCCTGAGGGCCAAAGGCCAGGTACGAATGAAGCAAATGCTTCAGTCACGAAACCTCTCTTGAAAGGAGAATTCCTTCAGAGAAATCCAGGAAAAGCCAGTTTTTGCACTCCCCATGTGTAGTTCTAGGAAAGAGATTTAAGAGCTGTCTCACCACATCCAAGGTCCCAGTTAGGCAACCAGAGCTCCTCCAGGTCCAAGAAAGGAACAAGAAGAAACTTACAGGAATTTGTCACTCCCTTAAAAGTGCTTCTTTTGTGTCAATTCCTGTGCTTTCCTTCCAGTTTATGTCCAATCACAACAGATGCTTTGCTTAGGACTGCCTAAGAGACAGTCAGTCAATTCTGATTTGTCACCCACTTTTGCACAGGTGGGTTACAGACTTCCCCACTTGTGAATTAAGTGGTGGTATTTAAATCTTTGGTGATTAAATCTAAGAATGGGCAGGGTAGATTTAATCTCATTATGACAACCTGTATTCTAAGAAGCTATAGCATGCAGTAGCCATATCCTGTAAAATTGTTTCAACAGACCAAACCAGGTTGAGGGTAGTGAAGAGACTTTAAACCTGTTAATGATCTAGAAGCATATCAACCTTGAACATATCATGACTTCTCTAAGCAGAATGGGCATAGGAGAACAATTAGTTCCAATAGCCATGAAGGTAGCTGAAGCAAGCATTGTGGAATGCTTAGAGCTTATTAGGTCATTATAGATGACCCAAGATCATCCACTGCATCTAGAGCCATCAACAGTCATACTGACTTTGGCCTTGCCATTGGGCTTACCACTGGACTTCAATGACTGTGGAAGATGCGGATGACAACTTTGTACAAACCTGACTCACAAAAATGCAATTGAAATATGGAAATGATATCAAGTGATAGCATTTGTAAAAGCCACTAGAATTGCTTGTTGCCTCTGGGAGTGGGGAGGTTAAAGGGGAGGGGAAAAAAGAATCATGTAAACATGGAAAAATATTTTAAAACAAAAAAATTTTTAAATGGAATTCAAAAGCAAGTCAAGACATCATCCCATGATGTCACTGGTCTTTGAAAATGAAGGATAAACAACATCAACAAAATAGATATCATCTAATTAAATCTCTCACCAAATGATTTTAAGTTAAAAGTTAATGCTACTATTAAAATACATATATGACCTTCAAGAGAATATACATAACCCATAAGAAGCCCTGAGCCTCTAATCTATGTATTATCTCAGACTGATTTCAGTCAACTAAAAAATGTCTTTAAAGATTGGTCATAGGGCTTGAAAAATTTTCAAATGATTAAAAATATGCCTTTAGCCCCACACACTATACAACTTCATCTGGATGCTCCACTGGTCCCTTAAATGGAATATATCCAAAATAAAATTCCTCGTTGTAGAGACCCATAACATGAAGCCAAGAAGATATTAGTCATGGTCAACTGAGCCAGCTTTATTTGAAATATAATGAGTCCTTGTTGTTGTTGCCATCACTTTCCTCCCTAAGCTTTCCTATATTCCTTAGCATTAGGTATTATTACAGGAAGTGATACAGGATTTCTTTTTTTTTTCTCCTAATTTTTCCTTTTTCCTTCAGGTGTGAGAATTTATTTTTTATATGCTATATTAATTCCTACGTCAGGGGTCCTGGATTAGAGAGGTTCTATTCAGGCTGTTGACTTACATTACCTTTGTTCATAGAAACTCTAAGGAATGTTCTACCACCACCAAATAAAATCTCATTAATATAGAAGGCTTTTCGAGCAGCTGGGTAGCTCAGTGGATTGATAGTCAAGCCTAGAGATGGGAGGTCCTAGGTTCAAGTCCGGCCTCAGACACTTCCCAGCTGTGTGTCCCTGGGCAAGTCACTTGACCTCCATTGCCCACCCTTACCACTCTTCCACCTAGGAGCCAATACACAGAAGTTAAGAGTTTGAAAAAAAAATTAGATATATGTGGCTTTTCCTGTTAGGTACCTGATTGCCTCCCCACCCTCACAGGTGATGGGGAGGGATTAAGAGTTTTCATGAACAACCTCCTCATTAACTGTTTACCAATCAGAAATTTCTTGGGATGGATGTCTAAGAGAAGCTCTGAATAATGAACTCCTGAATTTTATTTATAGACCATTGTAAAGGAACTTCCTAGTCTCTGATCATCAAGAGAAACACTGATCTATTAATTTAATGGTTAAATGCTAGCCCAATCAGTAAATTGATATTCTTTCCCAAAAACAAGTTTTGCAAATATTTTAATTGTAACTAAATTAATGAAGTTATATGTAGGAACTTAAATAAGTTCATATAAGCAATAAAAACTTTGTAATGCTATTTTTAAAGCCAAACATTTCTATTTTTAAACTGCATTGCTCCCTTATCTTCTGTGCCCTGCTTTGAATCAAATTCTCCCCCTTTGCAATCCTTGTGACAGATATACTGTGATCAACTACCTCACACACAAGCATTTTTTTCACATAAACATTTAATAAATGCTGATCTATTGATTATCTGTGAACCAGATGCCTTAAACTAATATGTAAACTCTAGGAAAATATGGTTAGTACCCCAGGAGTTATTTTATCAGAATCATATCTGCTCTCAAACTGATTCTTTCTCTAGGCTTTGCTGTTGCTACCAATAATACTTCCTTCTGCTTCAAGTCCCATGATTCTTTCCCAAATTATTTTCAAAGGTATCTCATCTTTTTGTATAACCTTAGCTCTTCTTTCATTTGGACCTCCCCAGGCTCTTGCTATCTGGAACCTCTCTAGTCTCTCCCTCCCTCTCCCCACCCATCTTCTAACTCTTCTTCTTCCTTGTCTTCCTCCTCTTCATTTCGCTCTTTTTCTCTATCTGCCTTTGTCTCTGTTGGTCTCTTTGTGTCCATATCTCTTTTCCTTGTACCATTTAAAAAATTTAGTCCATCTGAAGAAAATTTGAGTAACTTGAATTCCCTATTTAGTTTGAACTTTGAAAATCAGATTGCTTCTTCCCCTTATACCCTTCACCAAAACTTAGTCTTCATGCCTACTTAATCGCTAGAATTATTTCTTCCAAAAACCTGACTTCTCCAATGGTATTCTCATCTTGGCCTCCTATCCTACATTATATTCTTTTCCCCTGTTTTGTATGTACAGAACTTTCTGACTTCACCTTAGCTTATCACTTGTTGGCCAATTAAACTAATAGAGACACTAGGGACAGTGGATATTGTGCATCTTCCTTTTTACCTTGCTTCTGCTTTTAATTTCCCTCCTGTGATGAACCATAACCCAAGAGATAATCTCAAAAGCTATATAATATGCCATAATTGTAACTAAACAATGAATGAAGCTACTGGTATATCAAAAAGAAGCAGTGGTTATATAGGCAGAATAGCTAAGTTCAAATCTTGGCTCTCTTAATATCTTTATGACCTTACACAAGTCTTTAATCTCTTTAAGCTTTAGTTTCCTCATCAAAAAATCATAATTCTAGACATTAATATAATGATTAAACTTTCAAAAACTTTTATACATTCCTTCATTTACCTGATGGGGTAGATGCTATTATTTATTATTTGAGTGTTTCTTTTTAATTTCTTTGTGATGAGGGAATTTTGTCTAGAAAAGGAAAAGTAACTTGTCCAAGGACATACAATTAGTTTGTTGCTAAGGTGGTTTAAATAGATGGCCTCTAAGTCCCTTTCTAAATATATAGTAGCAATATGTTTTCCCTTCCCTAATCCTCATCTAACAATACTTAAGAAGAATTATGTCACTAAAATCATCATTCACCACAAGCCTGCTCATTATTCTAACTTTTTATTGTTATTATCAGCTTCTCCATTCTCATAGTCACACAGGTTCAAAACTGTACTGTCATTTTTGACTCTTCCCACCTTCTCTCTGCCACAACCAATTGAATAACAAGTCTTATAAATTCTTTCACAGTAACTCTTGCATTCCTGTTTCAGACGCTCATTGTATTTTATAGTTCTAATCAGTTTCTCTATTTCCAGTGTATCCATCTTTCGTTTTATTCCACACACCTACACATCTATCAGATTATTATTGCTAATGTACTGATTTGATTTTGTCACCTTTCTTAAAAGTATCCATTGCTCACCAAATAAATTTGAAGTCTTTGGCCCAGAATTCACAAGGTTTTTAGAACTTGTCAGCTTATTTCTTTAGGGAAACTGCAGTACAATTTTGTAAATTTGAGTCTTGATCCAAACTAGATGACCCACCATTCCCCCAAATATGCCATATTTTCCCTTTCACTTTATTTTTGCTTTTACTGTTTCATTCAGTGGAATGAGTTACAGATGTGGAGTTAGAGGACCCAAGTTCAAATCTTTACCATTTACAACTTCTTTGACCTTGGGCAAGTCACATCTCTCTGATGATGAATACTGTCTAATTCATGACAAAAAGATACTGATGAATTTGGATGAGTCATCTTGGATTAATATGCAGAATAAAAAACACATTTTGGGATATGGTCCTTGTAGAAATGAGTTTTGCTTGATTGTGCTTACATAACGTTTCCTCTCTCCTGCCTTCTCTATGTCTTTTCTTTTTTTCTTTTCTTCCTTCCTAATTTATTTCCTTCCTTCTTTTATCTTTCTTTCTTATTCCTTTCCTTCCACTTTTTTGTTTCTTTTCTTTTCCCTTGCCAGTAGGTTATAGGGAGTGGGGAGAAAAAAAAAGTAGTGTTTGATAGTTAAAAAAATATTTTTTAACCATTTACAAACAATTCTCTGGGTTTCAATCCTCTGTATGTAAAAAATTAGAGGGTTGGAATATGTGGCCTCTTGGGTCTCTTCTAGTACTATATCTCTAATCCTATGCCTGAAATATCCTTTCCTCTGTCTTTCTTTATCTTTATACATTTAATTTCTAGGAAACTTCAAGAAAACATTTTCATGTATGAATTCTTCATTTATGATCCCTTATCAGAAGTCATCTCTTTCTCCTTTGAAGTATTTATTTCAACCTAATAAAGGTTCAAATAAATAAACTCACAGTTCCATTTCATTTTACATTTATTTGGAAAAATTTTCTTTCTCTGTGGAATGACTAGAAAATTGAGAGGGACTCTATGTCTCCTCCAACACCTACAATTATCTATTTAATAATTTTTTTTGTTGCTGTTTCTGTTGCTGATGCATTTCCTTTATTGTAGCTATTACTGTTGCTGCTATTGTTGCTTTGCTATTACTGTTATTGCAATTACTTTCGCTTCTATTGCTGTTGCTGCTGTTATTGCAATTTTTTTCCTATTATACTGGTGCTGTTACTATTGTGATTTATAGGATAGGAAATAGTGGCTCAATGAGAGTCAATGGCAGAAGACCTTGAGTATACAGGATTACATTACTGAGTATTTGTAGTGGAGAGAGGTGGTACAAGATGAAAGAATAAAGGAATTCAAATTGGAATATATGAAAAACAAGAAAAAATATTCTCCCATTTCCCAAATTTTCCAAGGTAGTTTTGTCTTAAGGAATAAAAGACTAACATTATTTTTCTGGATCTCAAATGATGCATGCATCTTGCCTTGCTTTGGTAGCTTTTCCTTAAAAGCAGGAATTATGACTATATGATTTAGTTATGTTTGGCACCTAGATTCCCTGCCAGGTGCCCTGGCACTAAATAGTGATGAGGATGATGATGAGGATGATGATTGCCAAGTGGAAGAGCTTAAGCCATGTGCAAGCCAGTCCTGATTGTTTTGGCATTCCTGCTTATGAGTCTGAATGGCTAGAAGCCTAGAGGCTTGGTAACATTCCAGAAATCCTGAGTGACCTGAATAACAATTGTACCCTTTGGTTTCTAAGCTATCAAATATTACTCATGTGTTTTCTGCATTAACATTTTCACTTAAGTTTAATTATTAAAACAATCATATCTTACTGTAAAGATTACAATGCTTTATAGATATTCTGAATTTATAAAAATGCTTTTATAGTCACAAAGCAGTTTCACATCCATTATTTCTTTTGATTCTTATAATAATAGCCCTGTGAGATAAGCCCAATAGCTACTGTCATCACTGTTTCACACATGAGGACATTTAGGATCAGAGATGTTAGGAGATTCATCTAAGATCACCCAGCTATCAAGTGGCAGAGTGAGTACCTGAACTCAGGCTTTCTGACTTAAAGTTCAATTCAATTTTCTACTATGTATCAGATACTCTGTAAGGCATTAGGGGAAAAAAAGACTCCTAAAACCATCCCTGACCTCATGAAGTTTCTGTTTTTTGAGAGACACAACATAGGGAGATAGAGAGAGAGAGATGGATAGAGAGATAAATGAAGAGATAGATAGATAGATAGATAGATAGATAGATAGATAGATAGATAGATAGATAGATAGATAGATGAATACAGAATATATAGATATATGAATAAATAGACAGGTAAATAAGTTTAGATAATTGAATATAGAATGCAATATTGAATATATATTTTGGAGGACAGTGAACTCTAGAATTTGAGTGAATCAGGAAAATCTTTGTGCAAGAAGTAGCAATTGAGATGAACCTTGATAGGAACTAGAAATTCCAATAAAAGTTGAAAGTAAAAAATATCCTAAACATGGGGGATAACCCTTTCAAAGGCATGGAAGTGGAAAAAAGAACTGTATGGCAAGTAAACCAATTAGGTTATGATATAGAATATGTAATGGTGAGTATTATAATTCTTGAAAAATTGGTTAGAATCAGGTTGTGAAAGGTGGTTTAAATGCCAAACAGAGGATTTCATATTTTGTAATGGAGGTAATAGGGAACCACTAAAATTTATTAAACATTGATCAGACCTGCACTTTAGGAATATCAGTACAAATACTTTGTAGAGGATGGATTGAAGAAGGTTGAAACTGGAACCAGAGAGACAATAATCATTAACCTTTCCATTATACACTTTGCTCTTCAGTTATAAGACAGATTTGCATATGTGTATTGTTTTTTCATGAAGTGCATTTTGTAAAGTTCTTGAGAATTGTTCTCAGAAATAATATATCATCAAAGTGTGAGGTGATATGGAATGATACAATAGAAAAAAGGAGTAGGAATGTGCTAACAAAATTGGGGCTAAAATCTCACTTTGACTACTTGTTATGTGGTGACCTTGGGCATTAACCTCAAATTTCCTCATCCAGAAAATCAAGAAATTGGACTAACTAGATGACCACTGAGGTGTCTTTGGCTTCTAAAGCTATGAAACTATGAAATGCTATACACTGTAGACAATGAACTGGAATGCTCTCAGTTTCAGAAAAAGCTCATAATCAACCAGTTTCTCCATTTGAAATTAAGTTGGCTGTTCCCTAAAATTCTATCCATAGAAGAGAGTACTTTATGGTTCTATGGCATGAAGGAATAAAATTGAAGCTAGGCACATTGCTGAGAGCAAAATCTTTTGGCCTTCAACTGAGAAAAAGAAGGCAGTAGTTGCAATCATGATTTCTGACAAATCCAAAGTAAAAATAGATCTGATTAAAAGATATAGGGAAGGTAATTACATCCTGATAAAAGGCAGTATAAACAATGAAGAAATAGCAGTACTCAACATGAATGCACCAAATCAGCAGTCCGCAATGTATGGCTCTCGAGCCATATTTGGCTCCACCTTCTGACCACCAGTCTGGGCAGAGCCCCAGGATGTGCCCCAGGAGGCCCTTCAGCCCCCACCCCATATTCTAGCACCTTCCACCTCCCTCCTCCTCCTTCCGCAGGCTTTTATGGCTCTCATGGCCAAAAAGGTTGCCAACCGTTGCACCAAATGGTATAGCATCTAAATTTTTAAAGGAGAAACTGGCAGAGCTCAAGAAGGATATAGATAATAAAACTATACTAGTAGGAGGCCTTCCCCTTCTGATCTCGATAAATCGAACCAAAAAATAAATAAGAAAGAGATGAGAAGTGAATGAAATCCTAGAAAAATTAGAATTAATAGATATATGGAGAAAAATAAATAGGGATAAAAAAGAATACATCTTCTTTTCAGCAGCACATGGTACATTCACAAAGATTGACCATGTACTAGGGCATAGAAACATGGCAAACAAATGCAAAAGAGCAGAAGTAATAAATGCAAACTTATCAGATCATAATGTAAAAAAATAGTTATTAGCAAGGATATGTAGAAAGGAAAACCAAAAACTAATTGGAAATTAAATAATATGATTCTACAAAATAAGTTAGTTAAAGAACAAATCATAGGAACAATTAATAATTTTATTGAAGACAATGACAATATGGTACTGGCGAAGAGACAGAAGGAAGGATCAGTGGAATAGACTTGGGGTAAGTGATGTTAGCAAGAGAGTCTATGATAAACTCAAAGAGCCCAACTTTTGCAACAAAAATCCACTATTTGACAAAAACTGCTGGGAAAATTGGAAAACAATATGGGAGACATTAGGTTTAGATTAACATCTCACACCCTACAACAAGATAAACTCAGAATGGGTGAATGACTTGAATACAAAGAAGGAAAGTATTAGTAAATTAGGAGAACACAAAATAGTATACCTGCCAAATTTCTGGGAAAGGAAAGATTTTTAAAACCGAGCAAGAATTAGAAAAAAATTACAAAATGTAAAATAAATAATTTTGTACTGACAAAACCAATGCTACCAAAATTAGAAGGGAATCAACAAATTGGGAAAAAATCTTTATAACAAAAAACTCAGACAAAGGTCTAATTACTCAAATATATAAGGAGCTAAATTAATTGTACAAAAAATCAAGCCATCCCCCAACTGATAAATGGTCAAGAGACATGAATAGGCAATTTTCAGATAAAGAAATCAAAAGTATCAATTAGCACATGAGAAAGTGTTCTAAATCTCTAATAATTAGAGAAATGCAAATCAAAACAACTCTGAGTTATCACCTCACACCTAGCAGATTGACTAAAATGACAGCAGGGGAGAGTAATTAATGTTGGAGGGGATGTGGCAAAATTGGAACATTAATGCATTGTTTGTGGAGTTGTGAACAGATCCAACCATTCTGGATGGCAATTTGGAACTATGCCCAAAGAGCACTAAAAGATTGCCTGGCCTTTGATCCAGTCATATCATTGTTGGTTTTGTGCCCCAAAAAGTTCATAGGGAAAAAGACAGGTACAAAAGTATTTATATCTGCCTTCTTTGTGGTGGCAAAAAACTGGAAAATGAGGGTGTACCCTTCAGTTGGGGAATGGCTGAACACATTGTGGTATCTGTTGATGATGGAATAATATTGTGTTAAAAGGAATAATGAACTGGAGGAGTTCCATGTGAACTGGAATGGTTTCCAGGAATTGATGCAGAGTAAAAGGAGCAGAACCAGGAGAATCTTATACACAGAGACTGATACACTGTGGTAAAATAGAATGTAATGGACTTCTGTACTAGTAGCAATGCAATGATCCAGGGCAATTCTGAGGGATTTATGGAAAACAACACTACCTACATTCCGAGGAAGAACTACAGGAGTGGAAACACAGAAGAAAAACAACAGCTTGAACACAAGGCTTGATGCTACATTTGGGATGCAGACTAAATGACCACCCTAATGCAATTATCAATTATATGGAAATAGGTCTTGATTGATGACACATGAAGAAACCAGTGGAAATGAGTGTTGGCTATGGGTTGGGGGGTGGGGTTGCTAGGTAGGGGTTGGGGGATGTAGGGGAGAGTAAGAACACAAATCACGTAACCATGGAAAAAATTTTTCAAAAAAACAAAATTTAAAAAATAATAAATAAACAAACAAACAAAGAAAAAAAAACAGGAGCACAAAACATTATGGGTTTTGACACAAAAAATTACAAACAATTTAGGTAAATAAAATAAATTAAATCCAAATTCTCCAAATCAAGGCAAAAAATTAGATTTTATTAGAAGAGGGCCAGGTCTTCAAAATTAAAATCGTTCTCTCGCATGCATTTACATAGTTAGCCAGCAAGAGATACTGCCTGTCAGAAGAGACCTGGTTTATATACCAAGACAATAACAAAGTGAGTATTTCTGAACAAGGTTGATGACTTATATCATAAGACACTGTGCCATATGGACCATTCAGAGAAACTATTATCCAACTACAAAGCTGATTGGTTAGCTTATTCAGTAAAAACCTATATTAGTCTAAAGGTCAAATCACAAGAAAATACCCTATTAAGAAATACTGATGACCATAACCTCAGGCTCATCTGATTGAGTGGGGAAAGTGGTTATTTCCAAAATGGGAAGTGTATGCATACTTGCACCATATTGGGACATGAAACTCAAATGGTTAGCATCTTATGATAGAGGGGAAGTACAAACTTAGGGAAGGGTTGGACATTCCCTTAAAGCAGCTATATGCTTTGGTTAGAAATACTTATAAAATCATAAAATCTACTGATTACATTAGGATTATAATTGAACTTATACTGATGACTCTAAAATCAAAATATTGATTATCCGAAATCTATCACTATTCCTAAATCCAATCAAGCATAAAGGGGTAGAGGTCTATCTTCCCCACAGCTTGTTTGTTTATTTTTTCTCTAGATCTTTATAGATAATTGATAAGCAGAAAATTGCTTTAGAAATATTTTTGGAGTTGAGTCTAATTTCCTATTTGGTTCATTGATTTATAAGAATTACATTTTCCTGGGTATAGAGAGCTCCTGCTAGGAACCTCTCAATACCAATGAAAATGAGTACCTTCTCTGTAACTTAAAGTCTTAGGGTGTCACCTTGTTGATTGAGAGATTGGATTACTTGGCCAAGGTCACATACATTGGTCAGCATATGAATGAAGAAGGACTTGAAATAAGGTCTTCCAGACTTCTATACAAACATTATCTTTTGTACCAAGCTGCTGCTCAGTCACCTATAAGAATTTAAGAACTCATGGAGATTGACCCATAATACCGGATGCTCAGCTTTTGACATTTGAATTTTAATACCACAAAAAACTGAACTCTAAGACCTTTTTTTTTATTTCTCAGTTTTTCTCATGACTTTAAATGACTTGTTCATCTGTGAGAAGGAAAATCCAGTCTAACTCTGAACTTTTCTTCCGAAACTGCCTACACAAGGAGCATAAAAAGTTAATCAAGAGTCTTGTTTAATAATTGGATAAATACTGGTTTTGCTTGACTTTTAAATTAGGAAGCATTGTCAGCCTTAAAAAGAAGAGTAACTGTGAGATGTTTGGTAAAATGTTGTGAATTACTGATTATTTTAATTCAAAGGGGAGCCACAGACTATAATTAAATATTCTCAAAGGAGGATATTCTCCCCTCAGATTTTCTATTTTTTTCTTTATAAATAAATAAAAATATGCTGAAATTTCACATTTCTGATGTTTTGAGAGAGGATGATCTACTAACTCGGGAAATAGAAGGAAAGGAGGAGAGGTTCAGAGGCAAGGCTCCAGGCTCCACTGCCAATATGCCCCTACAAATTTGCAAAGTCACAAAATCCATGTGTGTTCTCAGTCTGCCATCTGTACTGTAAGGATACAGATACTCTCCTCCCTGAGACACTATGAAATATAGTCCATATTTGTACAACTTTCCCAGACCTTATAATAAAGGTCATTGCCATTTTGCAATAAAGAACAGTATTTTTATGTGACATATAATATTAATTTAAAATTTGTTTTTTTCTAATTTCCTAATTAAGTATTAAAGATGATATTTAGTAATTTCTACTTATTATACCTTTAGCATAGCTTTCAATTCTTTCACTGAAGTAGAAAAGATTAAGAATTTTCTAAAAAAAGAATGAATTTAAGATCAAATTGCTGTGCAAAGCAAATATATTGTTATATATCTCTGTACCTCAATTTCCTTATTTGTAAAAAGAAGGAAAACTCCAGTCCTACCTCCTTAAAGGACTGATATTAGAATGATATGTCATGAAGGACTTTGGCACAGGAGGAAAGTCACTTACTTAAATTAATCAATTGATAACATGTATGGAATGCCTGCTATGTGCTAGGCACTATCTTAACTGCTGAGGATACAAAAAGAGGGAAAAGATGACTGTATGCCCTCAGGAAGTTTATAATATAATGGAGGATGAGATAATTTGCAAAAAAAAATATATATATATATATACACACACACACAAACTCTCAGGACAACTAGGAAATAATTAATAGAAGAAAGGCATTAGATTTAAGAGGATTTGGTGAAGGTTTGCAATAGAAATTTGAAGGGAATTGTCAAAAGCCAAGGGAATGGGAAATAGATCAGAAGAAGGAGAGTATTTCAGGCATGGGGAAGAGCCAGAGAAAATTCCAAGACTGGAAAGATTCAGTGTCTTATTCATGGAACAGCCAGGAAGGCAGTGTTACTTAGTCAAAGAATAAGTGGAAGGGTGAAAGGTATAAAAAAAACTAGAAAGTAGGAGGGGCCAAGAAATAAAAAAATTTGAATGTCAAATAGAAACTTTTATTTGATCTTTCAGATCAATAATGAATCAACAGAATTTAACAAGTAGAAAGATGATATGATTGGAACTACATTTTAGGAAAGTGACTAAATTTTAGTGACCAAATGGAGGAAGGATTAGGACAGGAAGACACCTGAGGCAGTCAGACCCACCCAGGCTATTTTAGTGGCCTAGGTATGATGTTATTAGGTTGTGTACTGGAGAGGAAGCAGTGTCAGAGAAAAGGAAAAAATATTTGATAGATGTTGCAAAGGTGAAATAGACAGACAGACTTTGACAATATATTTATTGATAAAAGTGTAAGAGAAAACAGAGTTTGCAAACCTGAGGGATTGAAAGGATGACATTGCCCTTCATGGTCACAGGGAAGGAGGGTTGGTAGAGGGGAGGGCACAAATAATGAGTACTATTTTGGACAGATTTAGATTTATATACCTATTGGATAAACAGTTCAAGATTGTGGAAGGCAATTGGAGATGTAAGATTGGGAGTCAGGAGAGAATTTGAAATAGGATAGGAAGGTTTAAGAATCATTAGTATAAACATAGTATTTGGATTTAGGAACTGATGAGATTAGTGAAGTCATATAGAGAGAGAAGAGAAAAAGGCCCAGGGCAGACGCCAAAAGGATAAGGTGACTAAAGGGCATGATCTTGAATAAGATTCAGAAAAAAAAGAAAGAGAGATGTGGTAGCCAACTAGTTAGAAGAATCAGCAGAGAGTGGTGTTCCAAAAATGTAGAGAGAAGAAAATATCAAAGAAGAGTGAAGAAGAGCATTAAATAACAGAGAAATCAAGGAGAATGAGGACTGAGAAAAAATCATTGGATTTTACATCTAAAAGATAATTCCTGTTCAAGCAATAGATTAAAGATTGTAGCAATCTGAATAATGATCAAGAAATTCAATGAGAAACGATTGTAATGGCTTCTTCTTCCCAATAACTATGCAGAAAACAAAAACAGAAGTGTAGGGGCTATAGGAAAGGGGGCATCTCCAAATGTAAATGCCATTGCAAGCAGTGATGAGACACGTATAGCCTTTAAGACTCTGTCTCCCTTGAGTAAGGCACAGGGTGTTTAGAAAGCACCAAAAAGAGGATCTTTAAAAATCTCCCCCACAGACTCCCCAGGACCAATGAGAAACAACCAAGTTAATTGTGCTAACCAGCACTAAAGCCAGGTCAGCACAGGCCAAAGAGCTTTGAAGTTCAAAATATTCTGTCTTGAAGTTCCATAATGGAATATAAAGATTCAATATTAGAAACTCAAAAATCTATGTGGATCTACCCTTGAATTGTGGAGCTCAGACTGTAACCTCAAGGGTTCCAAGGCTAAGAAGAACTGACCACTCCACCTTTGAAGGCTTCACTCTTGAGTAAAAATCCAATATAGGAAATAAAGGTAGAGAGGTGACTAAGTAAAATAGTCACAATCACCAGAGATTCCTGAAACTCTAGCAATATAATCATAAAAGTAGAGAATTCAAGGAAAAATGTATTTTCCACAAGTACTAGACATATAACTCGGAGAAATTAAGCAAGTATATAAATGTTTGAGGAAAGAATTAGAGGAAAATAAATAACTTAGAAGAGAAAATAGAAAACTTTATGCAAGAAGTGGAAAACTAAAATAGACCAAAGAGAACCAACAGTTCCTTGAAATATTAAGAAATATGAGGGGGAAAATGAAAGATTTAAAAAGAAGAGAAGAAAATATAAGAGAGAAGATATCAGAAATCAATTCTGGAAAATAGGATGCTAGATAATTCAATAACAAATAAACTTTTGGAAAATGATTTTTTAAATAAAGCTGATAGCAGTTGCAACTAAAAGTTAAGTTGGTGAAGTAAGGAATGCTCAGCTCACCCAAACACAAAGAAATAGAAAATAACAAAACAAAGGAAAGCAAGAGAGTTACATCATACTACAGTGAGAAATGAGAGTAGCCCAGCCTATAACTGGGATAACTGGCAGAATGTGAACCAATTCAAAGCACTTTCACATGGCCCGAGGGAACAAAACAAAGGGCAAGAGTGGCTCAGACTCAGCCCAATTCTTCCATGAAATCCAAGGTAAGGAAATGGAAGAACAGAGAACAATCCTAAGACATTTAAATTTGGATGAAGCAATAAGATGGCACAGTGGGAGAGCAGCTCAATGTAAACCTACATGCTTCTATCTTCCCTAAGGCAATAAAACAACAGAGCAGGGGGAAGAGCCAAAGTGGCCTGAGGCAACAAACTGGCACAGGAGGGAATAGCCCAACACAGAAGACACAAGGAGAATCAATAGCAGAATCCAGTTGGAAAAAATAGATGCACATCTTCCCACAAGAAGCCTGCTTGGCCACCTTCTTGAAGTACACACTGGGGGACGCAAAGACAGCCAAGCTTATACCAATCACCAGAAAAGGCTACATTACAATTTTGGAACAGTTCCTTCTACCTTTGAGCAGAGCAGAACCACAAGAGAAAGCCAAAGCAAAAACAAATAAATAAATAAATAAATGAAAAGAGGAAAATACAATAATGAGAAAAATGAGCAAAAGACAAAGAAAAAACTAACTTTAGAGAGTTACTTTAGTGACAAGAAAATACAAATATAAACTCAAAAAAGATCAATAGAAGCCAAGAAGGAACACATGAGGCATCAAAGGAATGTGAGAAATGTCAGGTCCCAAAAGACCTCTTGGAAGAATGTGAAAAGAAGTTAAAAACCAATTAATAAAAGAAATGAGAGATTCAATATCTTGTGGGTAAATTTCACTTGAAACCCCCCCCCCCAACTCCCTAAATATTAGAATGAACCAAATGGTAATGGAGGCAAAAAATTAAAGCTGATAAAACAATTCTCTACACACTAGAGTGGGCCAAAATATAAGGAAGGCCAAAACAAAAAAATACTGAAGAAAATAACTCTCCGAAAATCAAAAATGATTAAAGTGATAATAACTAATGACTCCATAAGTTACCAGGAAATAATAAGACAAAATCAAAAGAATGAAAAAATTGAAGAAAATCTGAAATACCTCAGTAGAAGAACATCGGACATAGAAAACCATCTAAGAATTATTATACCTGAAATCTGTAGTAAAAAAAGGGGCTAGATAGCATATTATAAGAAATCATCAGGCAAAAATGTTTTGATATTTTCAAACAAGAAAGGGAAAGAGAAATTGAAAGAATTTACCAATTAACTCCTTAAAGAGATCCTAAAAACCAAAAATCCTAGGAAAATTACAACCAAATTTAAAAGCTCCCAAGCCAAGGAGAAAGTATTAAAAAGAAGCTAGAAGGAAAAAATTCAAACATTTTAAAGCCATGGTCAGAATTACATAAGACATAAGCTTCTACATTAAAGGAGAAGAAATCATATTATATGATATTAAGAAAGGCAAAGAATCTGGGCCTACAACCAAGAATCATGTACCTAGAAAATTGAGTGTAATCCTTCAGGCGTGAAAAATGATTTAAAATGAAATAGAAGACTTCTAGACACTCCTGACCCAACCCGCAAAAAAAGATGGACCTGAAAAGAAAAGTCAATGATAAAATTCAACACTCAAAGGAATCATAAAAAGATAGAAAGAAAAATAAAAATTTAAAAGTTTCAATAAGGTTGAATCAAATACATTTAATCCTGGGAAGGTGATAATTAAGTTACTCAAGATATCTATTATATTTGAAATACTTAAGATATTTAAAGTACTCTATCTATGTCTAGATATCTTAATATATAGAACATATCTCTAATTATATCTAGAATATTGTTATGTTAATCCTGATGGTATGAGGATCTGGAGCTGAGTAAGGTGGAGTGAATCCTAAGTGAGATGCTCAAGTTATAATAGTGAATCTCAAAGAACCCCCACAGCAGTAAATGTTATTAGAATATGGAGAATCTGCTGGACTCAAAGTCCAGATATATAACAGTATTCCAGAGTTGCCATCCAGACAATGAATGTGCAGTTAGAATTATACAGATACCCTGTCTAACTTACAATCTGGCCTTAAAGGATAACACTTGGTTGACTGCAAATTAACTCTGCTTTGAATAATACAATTCACCTCTTCCCTTTAAATATCCCAAGGATGTGATCTACTAACGCCCTAGGATTATAGATGAAGCCAGATCTAAAGTATAAAGATTTATTGCTAACAGGATTAGGGAAGGGAAGCAGGGAATGGCTGGGAAGAAGGGGACAGGAAGTCCTTATTTAACTAAGGCTAATGATGTTAATAATGATCTCAGGATTGATGTTAATCAGGTTTGATAGATTCCAGTCTGGATGGGCCAGACTGGCCCAACCTAAATCAAAGTTATTCTGCTGATAAGGTGTTGATGTTTCTTCTTGATGGTTAATTCAGGATCAGGGACTGATGAAGTTGATTGGTAAAGATTGTTGGTTGAATAAGCTCACCTAAGGCCTACCTTATCAAATCCTCCCTCACCAATCCAACCTCAAATCTAAGCTATCTTCTAAGTTCAAATCCTCCCTTTTACACCCAAACCTCAACTGCCTTGGCACCTGCCAGCTCCTGCCTGGCTCGGTTCATTCTTTATTCCAAGCAGGTTACTGTCCATCATCTTGATTTCAACATGGCTGTACAATTTATCATTACAATTATTACTTAAAATACTTAAGAACTTTATCATAATTAGAACAGTAAGAAGTATACATAGAAAGCAGGTATAAAGTAATCTGAATAGGATGTGTCGATATTCTAAAAAATCAAGGAATAGGAAAGAGGAACACCCAGGGATAAGAGAAAAGGAGTTATAGAAGAAAGTAAATTACTGCACATGAAGAGATGCCTGAATGAATATACTAGAGGAGATGATGGGGAATCTGACAGATAAATTTGAACTTTACTCTCATTAGAATTAGCTCAAAGTGGGAATAATACCCACACTCAGCCAGCTATAGAAATTTACCTTCCCCTATTCTAGAGATAGAAAGGAAAAGGGAATAAGAGAGAGAGTGGGGTAGAAAATAGAAAGGAGAATTGGGGAGAGACAATACTCATAAGCAAAACATTTGTGAACAGGGAAAGGCTGAAATGAGAGAGAAAGAAGGGTAAATGCAGAAAATAAGATGGAAGGAAATACACAATTACATCATAACTATGAATGTGAATTGGATGAACTCACCAATAAAACAGAAATCGGCATTGGAGTGAATTAAAGACCAAAATTCCCCAATATTCTAGTTAAAAGAAATGCATTTAAAGCAGGGGGACATACACAGACTAAAAGTAATGGGCTAGAACAGAACATATGACACTTCAACTAAAGTAAAAAAAAAAAGTAGGAACATCTATCAGTCAAAAGCAAAAGTAAAAATTGATCTAATTCAATGAGATAAGAAAGGAAATTACATCTTGATAAAAAGCATCATAGAAATGAAGCAATACTAATACTAACTACATATGCACAAAATGGCATAATTTCTAAAGGAAAAGTTATAAGACTTATGGAAGGAAATAGAGCAATGGTTCCCAAACTTTTTCAGCCTACCTCCCCCTTTGCAGAAAAAAATATTACTTGGCACCCCCTGGAAATAAATTTTTTTTAATTTCAATAGCAATTAATAGGAAATATATGTGTATTAATGTTTCTACCTTTTTTGTAAAATATAGTAAAGAAAGGTATAAATAAAAAACATTGAACTTTGAAATTACGAAACTATTTATTGAACGCAGAATAGAATGTAATACAAAAAAAGTTAAAACATTCGAAATCATCTCAATGAAAAGGATGAACCTGGTGTGCTGCTACCAATTTAGAAATCCTCGGCTCTATTTTCATCAGCAGTAATCTTAACACCACAATTGACTATTTGCAATTGGTTTCTTTTTTTTGTTAATAAATTGGTTACCACACTGAATCCACGTTCCACTAAATATGATGAAGGAAATGCAATGAAAAACTTTTGAATTACAGCCCATATTTCAGGATAAGCCATAGGGTTCTCCTTTTGCAGCCAGAATTGTTGGTAGATGCTTTTGAATTTAAATTTCAATTCAACATTTGTAGTTACTTCCATCAGTTCTTCTTGTAACTGTGGAGATTCTTCAGTGTTTGCACTCGAAAAAGTATCCAAAATGCAATCAGGTATGTTCATTTTCAAAATATCATCAAATTGTTGATTAAAATCTGAATGGAGAGAATCCAAGTGCTCACAATAAGAAAGTATGTCTTCATCTTTATTGTCTGCTCCTGATAAATTTGGGAACTGGCTGAATTCCCCTCTTCCAAAGTTTCATTTGTAAAGAAGAAGTTTTGTCACAAATGCAGAAATAACAGATTTTGTTTTATTAAATTCACTTCATCACCTTGAAGCTGAAGATTGCTTTCATTAAATTTTTCAAAAAAGTCTGTCAAGTAAACAATGTCACTTTTGGATTGAATTAAATTGGATCGTAAAGCATCATTTTTATCTTACAAGAACTCCAGCACCGAGTTAAACAGTTTATAAAACCCATCTAAACAGGCATCCTTTGACAACCAATGAACTTTTGTATAAAGCAGCAAATGATTAAATTATTCATCATTTTTAATACAAAGCTGTTTAAATAATGAGTCATTCAATGATTTGCTTCTGATTGTATTGTTAGCTTTAATTATATATTGTAATGTATTATGTAGGTGTGCACTTCAATTTTTGGCAACTAGATGCTGAAGATAGATGATACAGTGTACTGTGAATGCATATGGCACCTCCTTTTTTAAATATACAAGAAAACCTCCGTAGCACCCTACTCTCACTGGAGCACCATCTGTGGCTACTGATAATATGTTACTCAGAGGTATTTCTTTTTCTTTAAAAAAACTCATCCAATGCATGAAATATTGACTCTCCTTTAGTATCAGTTTGCAAATATTTTGCAAATAATAATTCTTAGCAAATTTGTTCCTCCTTTGTGAACTGCACGTATGCTAAAAGTAAAGCTTCATTTCCTGGCAAAGTTGACTTATCAAGTTGAATAGAAAACCGAGATGTTTTTAAATTTCCACACAATGAATCTTCAACATCTTGAGCCATTTCATCAATCCTTCTTTGCACTGTATTATTGCTCAATGAAATTTTCTTGATGATATCAGATGCTGGCTTGTGAAGCACAGTAGGTATTACTTCACTAATAGCCGGTATAATTAGTTCTTCACCAATAGTATGAGGTTTTCCTGATTTGGCAATCATTAATGAAATATTGTAAGAAGCAAACAAGCCATTGCCCTCTTGCATGTTTGTGCTTGAAAAGTTTTGCCAATGTTGGTTGTTTGATAATTTTTTCTTTTAGTGTTTGAAAATAAGATAAATCCTTATCTTTTTATCACCATGAATTTGAGTCAAATGTTTTTATAGTCTGTAAGTCTTCATAGTCTCATTTGATAAAACTTTCTGGCAAATCAGGCACATTGGTAATGTATTGTTTACAGGCAACTCAATAAAGCCATATTTCAAATATTCGATATTATATTGTCTACATTTTTTCTTTGGTTGAGCCATTATTATTTGTTGAAAGAAAAAATAAAATTTTATGGAGGTATTTTTAATAATATTTTTTAGTAATTTTAAAAATATTTTTGTAAAAAACAAACTAAAATAAATATCGATGAAATGAATTAGTATGATATTATTAATTGTAAAGCACAAATAATTATTACAAAATAAATAAATAATACTCGCCAATTATAGTCACACTATTTGTTAGTTAACTTTAACTTGTCACAATATCACAACAATCTAACCTTTGTTTGAGTTATATTCCGCATAATAATTACGGAAAATCTCCTGACTCATAGCTTGTTCCAAAATCTGTTGGTAGTAGTGCCAGTAGCCAGTACTACCTCTGCTGTTCCAGGCTTTGGCCTTGTGATGAACCAATGGCACGAGTGGCAGTTACTCACAGCAAAGCTTGTAGTGCTCACGTGTTTTGGAACAGCAATTCAGTGACACCACATGAACAGTAGCAGTGTGTGATTGCACATACCTCAATGGAAGCGAGAGAGTATGCAGAACCGAGCCAACGTCCAGTACGTTGTTCAAAGAAAAATTAAGCATTATGAGAGGAATACATAAATCAATTTTTCTAAATCTTTCTTCTTTCTTTTATACTATCACCTCCCCCTTATAGTTATTCACCACCCTCAAATGCACCTGTATCCATTATTTCTCCACTGGATCGCTGCAGTACCCACCAGGGGGTGGTGGTGCCCACTTTGGGAATCACTGAAATAGAAAGTAAACCATTGCTAGTGGTGGACCTCAATTTTCTCCTCTTAGAAAGAGATAAATCCAACCAAAAATAGATAAGAAGTTAAAGAAGTAAATAGATTTTAGAAAATTTACATATTATAGAACCCTGGGAAAAAACTGAATGAGAAAAGAAAGAGATATTCTTTTTTCTCAGCAATACATGGCACTTTGACAAAACATTGACTTTATAATAGGGCACAAAAACATTACAACCAAATGTGGAAAAGTAGAAATATTAAATATAGCCTTTCCACACCAAAATGTAATTTAAAAAAAAAATACATTCAGCACAGGGCAGCAGAAAGGAAGGCTAAAAATTAATTGAAAATCAAATAATCTGGGGCAGCTGGGTAGCTCAGTGGAGTGAGAGTCAGGCCTAGAGACAGGAGGTCTAGGTTCAAACCCAGCCTCAGCCACTTCCCAGCTGTGTGACCCTGGGCAAGTCACTTGACCCCCATTGCCCACCCTTATCAATCTTCCACCTATGAGACAATACACCGAAGTACAAGGGTTTAAAAAAAAAAAAAAGGGCCAAAGAACAAATCATAAAAATAATCAAGAAATTCATTAAAGAGAATGATCAGGAGGAGATAACATATCAGAATTGTAAGAATTAAATTTCTGAGACTGATGTAAAATTTAATAAAGTTTATTAGAATCACTTAGATAGATAAAAGAACAGAAATAGGTAGAAAAAGAAAGAGTAAAATAATCTATTCTAATTACAACATGGGCTCCAGGAACACAGGGAAGCAGGCAGGATGCCATAGGTGATCCTAGGAAAGGATTCTCTTCACATAGAATTTATGGAACCAAACGAAAGTAATGCTAAGGGGGAATTTATGTCTCTAAATGCTTATATCTGTAATGTAGAGAAAGAGCAGATTAGTGAATTGGGCTTAGAATTTTTTTTTTAAATTGAGAAAAAGAAAAAAATTAAATATTCCTAATTAAACAATTAATTGGAAATTCTAAAAATCAAAGTAATTGAAATTGAAAAATCAAAAACTGAAAGTAAGAACACTGAACTAATAAATGAGAAAAGAGCTAGTTTTATGAATAAATAAATGAATATATGAACCATTAGTTAATCTGATTTTAAAAAGAGAGAAGAAAACCAAATTGTGAATACTAAAAATGAAAAAGGTGAAACCATAAGCAATTAAGAAATTAAAGCAATTATTGGGAAATATTTTGCCCAACTATATGCCAATAAATCTGATAATCTAAGTAACGTAATTGAATATTTATGAAAAATATAAACATTCTAAATTAACAAAAAAGAAAACAGAATACTTAATCCTATCACAGAACAATAAATTGAAAAAACCATCATGAATTCCCTAAGATAAAGGACCTGGGGCCAGATGTATTCACAAGTGGATTATACCAAACCTCCAAAAAATAATTAATTCCAATACTACAAAAACTATTTGGAAAAATGATGAAATAAAGAATTCTTCCAAATTTCTTATATGACACAAACATGGTACTAATACCTAAACCAGGAAGAGCTAAAATAGAGAAAGAAAACTATATACCAATTCTATCAATTAATATTAAAGTAAAAATTTTAATAAAATACTAGCAGAGGAATTAAAGTATTATATCAAAAGGATTTTCCACCATGACCAGACAGGTTTTATAACAGGAATGCAAGGATGGTTCAATATTGGGAGAAATACCAGCATAAATGACCTTATCAATAACAAAGCCAACAGAAACCATATGATTATCTCAATAGATGCAGGAAAAAAAGCCTTTAACAAAATAATACACTCATTCCTCATTTAAAAAAAATCATTTGAAAAAACTGGAAAAACGGAAAGGGAGTTTTCCTTAAAGTGATGAAGGGCATCTATTAAAAACCATTATCGAGGGTTATCTGTAAGGGGGATAAACTAAAATTCTTCCCAGTAAGGTCAGGGGTTAATTAAGAATGCTCATTATCACCACAATCTTTTAATATTGTATTAGAAATTCTAGCTATAGTAATATGTTGTAAGATAAATTAATAAAATGTTTAAAATTAATTATTTCGGAGGCTTAGCAAGGAGGGCTGGAGAATTCTAAATGGAATGGGGAAGCAGGAAGTATTTCTCTCTCTGAGATGGACTCAATGTTGGCTGGGACAGATTGTAACTGACCGAGTGGGAGACCTCTCGGGAGGTTGGAGTTTGTATCCTAGTATTCTGGTATCCTGAAGGAAGAAATCATTTGCCTGTGGGGAGTTAGGTTGACACTATAAAATCTAACCTGGGTTGCTGGTCATGTCAGGTTGGTTTAGCTCCCTGACTTACCCATCTCCAGGATTACTGGTTGAGGACCTAGGAGAGCTGTACTATCACTGGATTTTGACAGGACTCAGCAGTGAGGATCCCACTTTCATTCCTGATATTCCTTGTGCCCTGCTATAGTCTAAAGCTAAGTGTAGATAAGTTCATTCCCTGGCCCTGGGGTTTGCCCATAGGTTGGTAGAATAGAAACCCCTTTTCCCCTTCTTTCAAACTTTAGTTTATTGAATTAAACCTGTTTATAAATCCTTGTGTCCCAGCACTACTCAGTTATTTTGTTGATTCCATAGACTCCCTGGTTAGGTGGATCTATGAGGCAGTTGGGATCCTAACTGTCACTTCCTCCAACTGCCAAACCCATTCTTGAATTGTATTTCCCCAACTTATTAGGTCCCAGACTATTGCTCTGTCTGTCCTGTCTCCTTGTCACCCTTTCTCTGAACCCAGATAATATATGTTACCCACCAGTTTTCCCCATAAGAAATAAGAGCAGAAAAAAAGACATTAAAGAAATTAAAATGGGCAATGACAAAACAAAGCTATCCCTCTTCTCAGATATTTTGATAGTATATAAAGAGCAACCTAGAAAAATCAACAAAAACCTAATGGAAACAATGAACAATTTTAGCAAAGTTCAGAATACAGTAAAAAACATGTAAATCATTAACATTTACATAGTTCAGAATACAGTAAAAAACATGTAAATCATTAACATTTACATAGTTCAGAATACAGTAAAAACATGTAAATCATTAACATTTACATTTAACACCAAAGTTCAACAGCAAGAATATAGAAAAAGAAATTCCATTTAAAATAACTGAAGACAATATTAAATATCTGGGTCAATAATTATCAAAACAAACCCAACAATTATATGAACACAATTACAAAATATTTTTCACATAGATGAAGTCAGACATCTAAATAATTAGGGAAATAATAATGGATATTGGATATGCTAAGTTAACATCAGAAAAATGACAATCCTACATAAAGTAATTTACCTATCCAGTGCCATACCAATAAAACTATCCAAAAATAATTTTCTGGGACCAGAAAAAAAATAGATAAATTCAACTGGAAGAAGAAATGGTCTTATAGTGATGGGCAAACTTTTTAAAGAGGGAACCAAAGGAAAGGAAATGCTCATCTGTCAGTCTGTGTCTAAGGCAACACTTTCAAAGTTTCATTGTATTGTATCCTACTCATTGTATTCATCAGATTAGGAATAATGTTGTGCAGTTGGATAGAATGTTTCAGGGGGCCACATTTGGCCCACAGGCTATAGTTTTTTTGTTTTGTTTTGTTTTGGTTTGTTTTTACCCTTGTACTTCGGTATTGTCTTATAGGTGGAAGATTGGTAAGGGTGGGCAATGGGGGTCAAGTGACTTGCCCAGGGTCACACAGCTGGGAAGTGGCTGAGGCCGGGTCCACAGGCTATAGTTTGCCCATCACACAGTGAAACTTTAAAAGAGTTGCCTTAGAAGCAGACTGACAAATGAGCATTTGGTTTCCTTTAGCCCCTTCTTTAAAAAGTTTGCCCATCACTGGTCTAGAATATCAAGGGAATTAATGGAAAAAAAAATCATGTAGGAAGGAAACCTAACCATGCCAGATCTCAAACTATACTATAAACAGATAATCATTGAAAACATCTGGCTAAAAAATTTCAGAGTACATCAATGGAATAAGTTAGGTAATCAACATATTTAGTGTTTGATAATCCCAAAGATTCAATATATTGGGAAAACAATTCACAATTTGAGAAAAACTGAAAAATAATATGGCAGAAACTAAGCAAAGACCCACATCTCATACCCAAAGCAAAATAAGTACTTGGTCTAGAAATAAAGGGTGATACCATAAACAAATTAGTGGAACATGTAAAAGTTCAACTGTCAGACTTATGGATAAGGGAAGAATTTATAAGCAAACAAGACAATATTAATATTCAAATAAAAATGTATGAATACTAGTTGAGAATAAATAACAGCATTTAATGATTAGTGAAATGGATGACTTTTACAAACACTTTCTTCAAAAACTTCCAAAAAAAAAAGATTCATTTAAAAAATAAATAATAGAGTGATATATAGCATAGTGTACTCAACTAGGAAACCAAAGACATGAGTTCTTATTTTCCATCTGCCATTAAAAGGAAGGTGACCATAGACAAGTCACACAATACTCTAAGGCTCAGTTGCTGGAACTATGAAATGAAAAAAGAAAAAAAAAAGGACTGGGCGTCATTTGTAGTACTTTACGGTTTTGAAAACCAGTGATTCTATTTGCTAAGGAAACTTATAAACCACAGAAACTATATAGAACTTGAGAATGTGTTGGCTTATGCATTTCCAACACACTGGGGACAGTTAATACTATTATCTCGAGCATAGATAAAGGTCACTGGATGTTTGCTAAGAAATACAGGATACTGCTTTCCTAGCAAAGAAGATTATGTAAAATAGCACTGGGTGACAGGTTTACATGGTCATTTTGCTAATAAGTTGTGTCATAGATTATACTTTTTGTCTGTGCCATAGTAAAGTGATTGGGAATTCTGTCAGTTGACATTCCTAGGCCTAAAAAAATGAGAAACATGACTCAGAAACTCAGTAAAGTTCCTTGCTAACAAGTATGGGTAAGTAGGTAAATATAAGTTGCTGTGATTTAAAATGAATAATATAGAAAGAATTTAGAGAAACAAGATAGATAAATGGACAGAGAAATGATAGATTCAGTCATACATAGATATGTGAATAGATGATATATATATATTCAGATAAACATATTTACATGTATACTCATATAGGTAGAAAAACAGACAGCTATTATCATCCACCTCTCTTAAGAAATATAATAAATATAATAACAGGGCTCCATCCTTATGCTTTTCAAAGATGACAGGTACGGTGGTAATATATTACCATTGCTAAATCTGGCATCATCAGCTCTGCTTCAATGTGATAACACTCTTTGACATCTGAAACACTTATACTACTGGCAGCAAATTACCAAGCAGAACCTTAGCAATCAGGAGTTGTGGGTGAGAAAGAAATCTTGGGAAACAGTTCCTTTCCAGTGTTTTCTCATCTAACTTCTCCTCTTCCCCTTACCTAAAATAAAAAAAAAAACAACCAATAAGTGTGGGAAGTGATTTTTTTCCCCAAGAAAACCTTAGCATTTATGATTTACTTTTTTTCCCCTTTTAATGGTTATGGGGAAAAACTTTTGGTGGCAAGAGAAGGAAACATTTATTTTTATTTCTATATTTATGTTGTTTTTACCAAGTAAATTTAGGAATATGTTAATAGATTGGTACATTTATCTCACCAACATTGTTCTGTCCTTCATGTACAAAGATGAACCTACTTCCCTCTCATCAGAAAGACATGTATCATGGGCAAATTGGTCCCATCCAATAATAGTATTGGAAGACAGAATGGGCCCATGTTGAATCTTTAGTCCTTATCCTTTAACAAAAATCAGTCTATAAAGTCAATGAGATGTTGTTCTGAGAAGGTGACGGACAGAATTGTTTCCCAATTTCAGATCATTATTGTGAGGGAGATTTGTCTGCAAGAACATAGGATTTAAGAGAAACCACACAAATGTAAGTCCCAAGAACAAAAATACAAAGTATGAGTCTATAGCTAAGTATGTGAGACTTAGTGCAGAAAGATTTTTAATGGGTAGGAAACTGAAGTCTAAGCTATTGAATACCTAGAAGATGCTAATTTGTCACAGAATACTTGGAGATGTGACCTCCTTAAGCCTATTCTCTTCACATAGAGCTAATTTGTCTATGAGTATCGATTGATACTATCAATATATTTTGATACAATAAGATCAAGGTCAAGAATCATGTCTAGTTTTGTATCCCATTCTGCCCCACCCTTAATACTCAATAATAGTGTCTCTCACACACTAAGGGCTCAATCAATATTTATTCAATGAATAATATGAATTACATTTTTAAAAATTAAAAGTAGAAGTGCACATTAATGTAAAAGTCAGAAAAGGTTAACTCTCTGAATAGTGTTGAAAACGATCACTGGATGTGTTGTTAAATTGCTATAAGAATTTCAGGGGGTTTTGCACCCTGCTAAATGAAGAAGTAAAGGAACGTTAAAAAATTCCTGGGTCAATCTGTCAGAGTAAGACCAGTAGAAAAGTCCAAAGTCTTTTTCCTGATCATGAGGAGTTTGAATATAGTGAGTTACAGATTCTCCAGCAAGAACTCCCATCCCAATAAACCACCATCAGCACACACCCCTACCCCATCACGAGTAATCACCAATTTTGCCCTTTGGTCTATACTTCATATCAGAACTTTCTGTTTCATGCCTAGTTTTGTTGAACCCAGATGAGAGTCTTATAAAAACCCAATCCAATTTCATGCCATTTTGAGCACCTGATTCCATTTAGAACCCCAATGGAATGTCCTTTTTTCAATCTCTCTCCATTTTATATTTCTCCTAAATAAAATATTCCCCTTCCCTCTCCCCAGTCCCATCATCTTTCTCTCTAATCTACTCTTTCCACTCTTATTCTGTGTTCTATCTTTTAGTGCTATTCCTCTTAGCAATGCTAGGGTTTTTTAATTTCTTTTTTCCTTAGAAGCATAAGTTATTGCTCATATCTTTAACTGTAGCCAGACTACAAATGACTTTAAATGGCAAACAGAGGAATTTGTATTTGATCCTAGGGGCAGAATGGTGCCACTGGAGTTTCTTGAGCAGAGAAGTAACATATGTAATCCTATGTGTGTAGAAGTGTCCTTTCTCAGCACTATTATTCAATATTGGACTGAAATTGTTAGTTATTGCAATAAGAAAAGAAAAATAAAATAGAAGGAATTAGAATAGGCATTGAAGAAATATAATTATTGCTTTTTACAGAAGATATGATGATATACTTAGAGAGTCCTAGATAATCAGTCAAAAACATATATGGTTGAACCAACAATTTTAGCAAAGTAACAGGAAAAAAATCAGCCTATATAAATTATTTGCATTTTGATACATTACCCACAAAGTCCAGCAAGAAGAAATAGAGAAATTCCATTTAAAATAACTGTAGAAAACTCGAGGTTTATGTGCCAAGACAAACTCAGTAATTATGTAAACATAATGAACATAAAATAAAAAAATATCTAAAATAATTGAGGAAACATTAATTGCTCATAAGTATGCTGAGCCAATAAAATAAAAATAGCAAATTTATCTAAATTAATTAATTTATTTAGTGCCATACCAATTTAACTACCAAAAAGTATTTTATAAAGCTAGAAAAAAATGACAAAATTTATCTAGAAGAACAAAAAATCCAGGATATCAAGAAAGTGTGAAGGATGGTGTCCTAATAATACCAGATCTCAAACTATATTACAAAGTAGTAATCATGAAAATAATCTGGTAATGCTTAAGGAATAAAGAGGGGGGTTGGAGAAATATATTAGGCACCCAATATACAGTAGTAAATGATCGTAGTAACTGAATGTTTGGTAAACAAAGGCCCAAGGTTTTGGAACAAGAAACTATTATATGACAAAAATCACTAGAAAAGCTAAAAAGCAGTTTGGCAGAAACTAAGTATAGATCAACATCTCATGTCAGGAAAAGATAAAATAGGTATATGATTTAGACATAAAGGTTGATAACATAAACAAATTGAGGGAGCATGGAAGATTTTATCTGTCATATCTATTGATAAGGGATGAATTTATGAACAAATTAGAGATAGAGAGGACCATGAGATGTAAAATGAATAATTTTGTTCACATTTAATTGGAGTTTTCAAACGAGTAAAATCAAGGCAGCCAAAATAAGAAAGAAAGCAAGAAAACTCTGTGGTGAAAGAAGGAGTTCTGTTAAAATTCTCATTCTTCAAATATATAGAGGGCTGAATCAATTTTATAAGAGTATGAGTCATTCCCCAACTGATAAATTATCAAAAGATATGAACAGTCAGTTTTCAGATAAATAAATCAAAGCTATCTCTATTTTTATCAAAAATACTCACCATTGATTAGAGAAATGCAAATTACAACTCTGAAATACAACTACATATCTATCAGACTGGCTAATATGACAGGGAAAATTGACGAATGTTGGAGGAAATGTGAAAAATTGGGACACTAACGCACTGCTGGTGTAGTTGTGAACTTGTAGTCGTTCTGGAAAACAATTTGGATCTATGTCTCGAAGGCTATAAATAAGGAATATATCCTTTAACTCAGCAATACCACTACTAAGTCTGTATTCCAAAGAGATTTTTTTAAAAAAGGATAACGATGTATACATACAAAAATTTATAGGAACTTTTTTTGTATGGCAAAGAATTAGAAATTGAAGTATGTCCATCAACTGGAGAATGTCTGAATGAGTTGTGGTATATAACCATGATGGAATACTATTGTGTTTTTAGTAGTGACAAGCTGGATGGTTTCAGAAAAAATCTGAGAAAATGTATGTGAATACATTTATGTATGTGAATATAAGTTTAGTGAGCAGAACTAGGAAATCATTATATATAGTAACTAATATTATGCAATGAACAACTGTGAATGACTATTCTGATTAATACAATGATCCAAAATGATCTGAATGAAATTATTATCAGAAATTCTATCTAATTCTATGGAAAGAACTTATGGAGTCTGAAGGCAGATTGAAGCATAATTTTTTCACTTTATTTTTCTTGGTTTGTTTTTTGCAATGTGTCTAACATGGGCATATGTTTCACATGATTTCACAAGTATAACTGATATTATATTTCTTGCCTTCACAATAGGTGAAGAAGGATGAGAGGAAGGTAGAGAGTTTGGAACTCAATTCTTTTAAAAATTAATGTTTAAAATATTTTTTTAAAGAAAAGAACATGGGAAGCCATCTTTTCATGTCTTTACTTTGGGACTAAGTTTGCTCAATTCAGTGTTGCAACATTCAATTTCAATTGTTTTGTTCTTTCCATTTTCCATTTATGTTATTTTAGTACTTATATATACTGTTTTCCTTAATCTGCTTATTACATTATGCTTTTTTGAGAAAGAGAATTGAATCCTAAATAAGGAGAGAGATCTATCATCCTGTTATAGAAAAAGATGAAATAATAAATTAATGATAATATTGAAGAAAACTATGAAAGGCACTGAGAGGGCATAAGGAGGCTAGGAAAACTTTTCTTCCTAAGAAATTGAGCAGTCAATTATATGAATTCCTCCAGCACAAATCAGTAAAACATGAAATAGATGGTTTGATTTATCTAAGGTTATGAATTGGGCAAGGTAGAAACAATGGCAACAAAAGGGGAAAAGTATTCACAAGTATTGGATATTTTAAAATTGAATTGGATAACTATAAAGCCAAGCCTGGAAAGTGAGGAAAGTGAATATGTGCACCAGTGATGACCAGTGAGACCACTGAGGTATGGAAAGAAGGATATAGAGGAGTTAAAAATAACAGTGAAAATAAATACATTTAGGAGGACGAGGGTACAGAGAAAAGTAGAATAATAGGAGTTCATGTTCAGATAGAGGATTTCATAGTTCAAATGATCATAATAATGAGCTAATATTTGTAACGAATTTTAAAATTTGATTTGCAAAGATAGCCATATAATTCTCTAATGTGAGCCTTATAGTGATTTGAGGTCAGAGTTATTATTATCCTAATTTTATCGCTGAAAAAGTTGAATCAAAGAGCTTATGTGACTTAGTTGACCAGCAAATTAGTATTTGAGATTGGATTCAAACTCAGTTCTTCCTTATTTCATATCTATCCTCTATACCACTACAGGTCTATGGGATCATAATATCACAGTTGTATACCTGATCTTAGGGGGAGTGCATATTCCAACCCTCTCACTTAATGAACAAGGAAAATCAAACCCAGAGAGAAGTAATTTATCCAAAGTTATACAGGTAATAAGCATTAGAACTTGGATACAAATTTAGGTTTTATAACTTCAAGTTCATGATCCTTCCTATGCTTAAGTTAATAATAGAAGATCTTGTTGTAAATAGCTGATTCATATTTGGCACTTTCATTAAATATCATATTAAACATTTGTATCTCTGCCATGGATGACAGCTCTCTGAAAGCATGTGGAATCAAGCAAAGCTTTCTGATGTGA
The DNA here is from genome assembly GCF_016433145.1 of Gracilinanus agilis. Classification (NCBI taxonomy): domain Eukaryota; kingdom Metazoa; phylum Chordata; class Mammalia; order Didelphimorphia; family Didelphidae; genus Gracilinanus; species Gracilinanus agilis. The sequence goes on along the minus strand of NC_058132.1, from coordinate 312,721,373 downwards.
CTTCTCCATATGGAAGGAAACTGAAAAGTCACATTTATTTGGGTATTCATCACAATTATGGCATCTGAGTCATCTTGCATAAAGGATAATTAAAAAAACTCAACTATCGAAGATCTGCCATTCTATGTCCATTTTAACAGGGTAGAAAGTATGATGGTTTGATCATCTCCCACCTTGCTGTAGTGTTCAGTTATCCTTAGACTTTGACACATTTAAAACAGTTTGGTTCTGTTTATATAATGCTAAAACATCTGGACGAAAACCAATAAACTCATTTGATTTGGATGAGTGCTTGATGCAATCTGGTTATATAAAGTCCCTTCACTTCAGAGGGAGGGGGAAGAACATGTAGACAGAAAGAGCTAGAATGACAGATGAATCTGTTAAGTGTAATCTCTAAACACCAAAGAAATGCTGCCAACCTCTTTGTTCATCCTTATCATGGTAACTGGTGATTGGTTCATTCCAAAAATCACTAGGACTGCATATACATTTTCAAAAAACTCTAACTTCCTTTGTCTTCCTGAATTTATATATATATATATATATATATATATATATATATGTATGAGTATATAAATTCTGTTTTTATGTCTTCCTTCTGTCTGAAATATATTTATACTTATAATCTCCTTTTCCCCCACTTTTATCCTCTCTTTCCTAAATGAATATGGATTTCTTTAATTGACAATAACCACTTCTATTAACCAGAATGAGGCTTCAAGTAGTCTAGAAGAGGAACAAACACTGTTCTGGGTCTTCTTATAAAATCTTCAGTTTTCTTTCTTTCCTTTAAAGGCCCATCAAACCAAAATCATTATGTGATCATAGCCAGGAAAAATGAGTCAAAAACTGTCTTGATGACATAGGAATTTTCCGTATCAAATAAGTACTGTACTCAATGCATCTATCATCAAGACCCAACTATCAGCCAGCATAAAAATTCTGGCATAAAATAAAACTTCTGCTGGTAATCATGTAAAAAATGTAGAGAAATACTAATCCTATTAGTATGGAAGGGAAATGATTTCAAGTGGAAGTGCTGTGTATTTATCAGACATAATGATGACTCATAGGTGTAGATGATTTTAAGTTCCCTAATTACTCCTCTTGTAGGAGTGTTCTACTCCACTGACTTAGGCCATTGGTACTATATCAAGAGCATATTTTCTTGTGTGTGATTATACCTAAGGAAAGTTGAATTCTACTGTCTGAGGGTATTTTAGTTTTTAATGATTTGTTGACAAAGAGGAAAAGTATGGTGTTATTATGGGTAAAGTGGTGGATATGATGTCAAATCCCAACTCTTCCATTTACTATCTATGTGATGTGGGCAAATCTTTTGGTCTTATTTTTCTCCTTAATAAAATGAGGGAACTATGTTCACTGATTTGTAAAGTCTTTTCTAGTTCTAAGACTATAATCCAAGTGGAGATAGTCAGAATTTCCTAATCCATTTTGCAGACAACTTCTAAGTTAATCTTCTCCTTTACTCCTTTAATCATGTGTCTCCCCTGTTCAAAAACTTTCAATAGCTTCCTTACTGCTATGTATTAGAGAATGAAGTCCAATTTCTTAAACTTGGTAATCACATCCCTCCCTGATCTTAACCTAATGTATAAGACAAGGCCCCTAGATTCTAATAGTTTATAATGCACTTGAATTTATACAAAGCAGAATTCATGTACACACAGATAATTAATCAAATTCCATAATAATTCTCTACATTTTAGACAGTCAGCAGAGTGTAACAGATGCACAGGATTTGAACTCAGAAAGATCTGGGTTAAAATTATGCAACAGGAGTGCTATTCCCCTTAAAAACCCAGAATCCTCTTGATATTTCCTACTCCATTCCTTCTCTTCTAAGGTCAAGCTTAAATGCTTCTGCCATAAAGATTTCCTTGATTTTTTTTTCTTTTAAATAAACCTCTATTAAAAAAATTTATTCCCTCCTCATCCCACCACTTTAACTTGAGGAAAAATTCTATAACAAATATGTATAATCAAGAAAAACAAATTGACATTGGCCATGTTAAAAAATATAAATGTCATTCTCTTTCTTGAGTCTGTCAACTATCAAGAGGTGGGTTGTATGCTTCATTAGCAGTCCTCTAGAATAATAGTTGTTCTGTTTGATCAGAGAGCTTAAGAGTTTCAAGATTATTTTCTTTTACAGTATTATTATTGGAAAAATTGTTCTACTTCTGCTCACATCATTCTGCATCATTTCATATGATACAAATATTCCCATGTGTTTCCAAAATCATGATTTGTTATGACAAAATAGGGTTTCATAATATTCATGTACTCTCATTTGTTCTATCATCCCCCAATTTATGGAGACTCTCTTAGTTTTTAGTTCTATACCAATGAAAAAAGAATTGCTACATTTTTGAACATGCAGTTATTTTTCCTCTTCCTTTGACATTTTATGATATGCTCAAAAAGTAAATTAGTAGTAGCACAAAATAATATCAAGTTTTGGAATATAGTTATAAATTTCCAGAATAGTTAAATCAATTTATTTCTCCATCAACACTTCAGTCATGTACCTATTTTCTTGAAGCAACCATCATTTTTCACTTTAAATTTTTTTTATCTTTTCCAATTTGTTTGGTGTGAGGTGGAACCTAATGGTTCCTTTAATTTGTATATTATTAATTACTTTGAATATTATTTTCTGGATCCAGGTTGATATGATAGTTACGGGTTGTTTTTTTCCTTGAAAACTGACCTTCAACCATTTATTAATTAGGGAATGTCTCTTATTCTTGCTAATGTGAATCAGTTCTTCATATAATTTAGAAATAAAAATTTTGTCAGAAAAATGGACTACAAAGATTACCCCCTCCCAATTAACCGTTCCCTTTCATTTGAAGTGTATTGCTTTTGTTTATACAAAATTTTTGTAATTTTATGTAATCAAAAATTTCCATTTTTCTTTTGTTCCTCACTTGGTTATGAACTCTACCATTATTCTAGACCTGAAACTAATTTCTTCCTTGCTCCATTCTAATATAGTTGATCAGTAATGGTAACCTGTGGTGCATGTGCCAAAAAGGGCATGCAGTGCCCTCTCTATAAGCATGCCTGCAGTCATTTTTTTTTAATAGAAAGCCAAAGGGACTTGGAGCAGAGCTATTCTCCACCACCCCCCAATGCACCTGAGGATATTCCTCACTTCATTCACCCCTCTTCCCAGCAGCCAAATGGGAGCACTTCCTCCCTCCCCTTTCTGGAGAAAGGTGCTGGTGGGGGAGTGACTCACATGCTGCATGAGAGTATAGTGCAGATAGCAGCCTTTTGAGTAGATGGTGAATGCAATTCCCAAGGTGGGTTTGGAGAGGAACTAGGTTTGAGGGGAATCATAGCTCATGGTGCAGCACATAGCTGGAGGGGAACTGAGGGTTTTGAATTGTTCTGGCTGGGGAAACTACATTCCCCAGCATGCCCCAGGGGTCCCTCTCCCTTACTTCCTGGTATGGGATTGACCTTGAATGGACCAATCATGTGCTGGGGGATGAACCATGCACCTATTTCTTGGCATGGGATTGGTCCTAAATGGACCAATCCTGTGCTAGGGGGAGACCACCACCCCCCCACTTCCAGGAGTGGAATTGGTCTATATAAGGACCAATCCCGCACCTAGGAGAGAAACTTGAATAGAGGAGGTTGGGGAGGGGGTGTAATTAGTTAATTTCAGCCAAGGAAACTCTGTTGTTTTTTTTCCCCTTTAATAAAGTTAATAATATAATATAACATAACATAACATAATATAACATTAATATAATATATAATATAATATAACATAACATAATATAATGTAATGTAATATAATATAAAATAATGTAATATAATATAAATAACATAAAAGTAATATAAAAAGCTCAGGAACAGAGCTATGGAGGAATGGAGCACTGGGGCCACTCTCCTCCTCCTCCTCTCCACACACACCTCCCATCACCCACCCTCCTGCCAGCCTCTTAATGGAAGCATATCCTTCTTCCTCTAACTGAGGTTAGGGGGCAGGGGGCAGCACTAGGTCTCTGGAGGGGTGAGTATAGCACTTGATCTTGAGGGTGGGGTGGAAGCAAGGCCTAGTACTCCATTTCCAAAAGGTTTGTCATCACTCTATTAGATTGTTACCTCTTATATGTAAATTAGATATCTATTTGAAGTTTACCTTGTATGGTATGAAAGGTTATGCCTAATTTCTGCTTGACTGCTTTCCAGTAATCCCAGGAATTTTTGTTTAATAGTGAGTCCTTACTTTAATATCTGAAGTCTTTGGGGTTCTAAACACTAGGATGCTAGATTCATTTCTTTCTGTTTGTTATGTGGAATAAATCTGTTCTACTGTTCAATTTCTCTCTTTTTACATAATATATAGTCAGACTACTGCAGTTCCAGACCCTGTTCCTTTCCCTGGTACACAACTTTCTTGATAAACAACCTGACTCCAGGGTTCAAAGTGACCCAACTTCTAATTCATTTCTACTCCCTATCTCTGCAAGAAATATAATCTGAGGTCCACTGCAGGACCAGCCTAACGCAAGTGCCAGATGTTTTTGTGGTAGTCTTTCTGGTTGTGCCCCTTCTTCATTGTTTGAAACTTCTAACATGCTAATGTGGGCTAGAAAATAGTCCATTGTGGCACCTCCTTGGATTTCCTCACAAATGCCCAGGCTAATGCTCTTCATTGAACTTTGTTGGAGTACTTGTGAGATTTAGGTGGGCTAAATTTTTTCCTCTTACTTTGCCATTTTTGCTGATATCCCTAATCCCCTAATCTTGTCTAGATGCCTAAAGGGAACTGCCATTGTACTAGTCTGAACACCAATCAGCTCAGTTTGTAGCCCCTCCATACCTTCTCATCTGAGGCAACTTTTACTTCTAATTTTTTTCCTTATCACCTCTATTTAGTAGCGCTATTTGACCACTCGGGAATTGACCGTACAATTCATATTGTGATTATTTTCTTGGATCATAGTTATGTACCTCATTTCATAGACCAGATGGTTACCAGTGTGAGAGGAAGCTTCAAAGCTCACATCTCTTTGTATATCTCACAGCACTAGTACAGATTTGTGAGCATATTAGAAGCCCAATAGGCATTTATTAAATGAACACATGAATGAATTCCTAAAGAAACACTGTGAGTGATATCAGAAAAAGATTGGGGATCAGTCAGCTAGTATCTCCAACAGTTTCTGAAGTCGGTAACAAATTTACAATAACTGGTTTACCTGTTCTTTTCCATGCTAACTTGTATTGGTCTCTGCTGTTCAAAACTTTTAAATTATCCCCCTGAATCCTTTTGTTTGCCATTGAAGAATCAACAATGGGATTAAGAATATGGAATGCCCCTGCCAGCTTATCTCAAGTTTTCTGAAGCTTTCCATGTTCACTGCAACAGAGAGCCCACTGCTGCCCCTATTAACATGTCAACCACATCAAACAAAGAGCTTCCTAAGTAGACACTTAGGGGAGATTTTTAGTGAAAGGAAAATTGCTGTAATGTTGGTAAGTGTGTGAGCTGCCACAGTCAAGGGAGGAAATTAAGGGTGAGAGGATATATCTGAATAGATTTGAAATCTTGTCAGACATATTGGAATTAAGCCTTATTCCTTAAAAGGGTTCCTTCTGAAATGAGTTGGGGGATGAAATGGAATATGGTGTATTGTCTGAGCCCCTAGAGAGAAGTGGGGCTCTTTTCTCTCTCTATGCTGCAACCAATGATTAAAATTAAGAATATCAATGTTCTGTAAAAGGTCTTTCCTCGTCCCACGTGAACCAACTACTAATGTCTTCCCTCTGAGATTGCTTTCTATTTACTATTTTTTTCTTAACTCTATCACTATTTAATATATTTTGTTTGTACATAGCTGCTTTAATGTCATCTTCCTCCATTAGAATATAGATTCCTTGAGGACCCAAATTGTGTTTCTACCTTTTTCTTTACATTCCCCATCACTTTGCACAGTTCCTGGCAGATTATAAGTACACAAGATATTTTTGACTGCCTGACCAGTTGAGTTTTCTTTTGTGCCCAAGACAATTGCTCTGAGATTTATCCTTTTTTCATTTTACTCTTTGTTTCTTTCTCTCCATTACAGTCAATCACATGATCATAAATGCAGAAATAAACTTTATTATGGCATGAGGGAACTTGAAGACCTACACAATATGCAGACCACTTACTACAAGAAGAGCTTCATATTATTCAATTACTTTGGCACAGTTTTAAAATTCTAAATTTATTTTCCCAGAAATTACCTTTCAGGGTGGTGAAAAGAGCACTGGCTTTTAGAGACAGAGAACCTGGGTTTGAATTCCAATTTTTCTAATCCAGGGATTCTTAACCTTTTCTGTATTCGGTAGTCTGGTGAAGCCTATGGATACTTTCACAGCATAATGCTTTTAAGAACCTACAATAAACTATATAGAATTTTAAAAGCATGACATTGAAATAAAGATATAATTCTTTTTCAATCCAAGTTCATAAACTCCCTAAAATCTATTCAGATGGGGAACCCAGTTTAAAAATCCTTATAATCTTGGTTTTAGCTTTGAGACGAGTCAAGAAATATGAGGAAAAACTAGTCTTAACCAAAAGATCACTTGGGAGCAAGGGAGTATCTGCCCTTTCCTGAACATGACTTATATGCTTTCTTAACTCTAAATCTTTTCTCATGCCATTCTCCCTGAATTCCCTTCCCTCCTATCTTCTATCCTATTCCATCTTTGCCAAATTCCTAGTTTAAATGCTTATTGTTCCAGGAAGCTCTCCAACCCCTGGAACACTTAGACAATGCAATGATCTCTTCCCCAACATGTCACATATAATGTTTGCTTCCATCTTACTTCAACACAATTCATCTTGGTCTTAACAAAATACCCATTTTGGCAATTGGTACACATTGGCATGATAAAGATGATGCCCACCTTGTTTCAAGAAGTCTCAATAGACTTAAACTAGACATAAAATTCTTTATATACTCCTAAGCTTCTCAGGGTCTAATGAGAAAGCTCCGGGGGTAGAGGAAGCTGATAATTGAGGCTATGTAAGGTTTTGAACAAAGCAGTATGAGATTTGCCCTAGAATAAAGTTTGGCTTTCACTAAAAGATATAAGGGGCAGAAAGAGTAGAAATTGTTCTATGAGACCAGATAGACAGCAGAGAAGCAATAGTGACTTTGTATTTTCCCTTAGTTATGACAAAAAATTAAGGGTATCTTCTTTTCTTCCCCTATATTTGCACAGATTATTCCTGCTCCCCCACCCCCAAAACACAGAACTTCCATACACTGTGCAATGTTTTTGTTATTATTAAGACTGATTTGTTTATAAAATACTCCACTGATTTGTTAAAGAAAAGAAGGAAGCTCAGAAGGCAGGGTTCTATGTCTTAACTGATGATTAAAGGAAGAATTTAGAGGCACATTTTATGAGCCATTTATTTTATATATTGCATAGTTACACTCTCAATGGCAGAATCAAATAAAACTCCAGATTTGCTTTCTGTCTGTCCCTCCTACAACAAAAAAGAACAAGCATTTATTAAAAACCTATCATGTGCCTTTCACTGTTCTAAGTACTGGGAATACAAAGAGAAGGTAGGGCAGTCTCTACCCTCAAGGAGCTCATAGTATAAAAAGGGGTGAGGGGGTGATAATATGCAAATAAGATATACATATGTATAATTTTTGTAAAAGTCAAGATTAAAAAAATTTTAGAGCAATTTCAGGAAAAGAAACTCACTAACTCCTCAAATCAAGAAAATGAACAGTTTGGAGAAAACGTCATAAAGATGCCTACAGAAACCACACACTGCATCAAAAGATCCCAAATGAACTTTGAGATGTAGTGAATTGAACTGAGGGGGATTGAATGCATTTACTCTAAATGTAAACTGTTATGCCAAAAGGGATTGCCCCCTAATTGGGTTTTTGTCAATGTGCCTAGCAATCATTGGTTTTGCTCTCTTTCTCTTTGTTTCCCTCTTATCTCTGAATTATTATAACTTCCCCTTAGAAATATTGCATAAAATACAATATTGTATGCATAACGTCTAGTAAGAGATCTTTAGAGATATAAGCTGGTTATGTGAAATGATTCATTGGGGAGACTAGGCATGTAAACCTGGGAAATTTCAACATGCTTGTCTCCCAAAGAATCACAGTGGGGATTATGTAGATAGAATTCAGTCCCAAAGGCTCCTCTTAACCAGCATCCCATTTGCTTGCTTATGCTGTGTAAACGCTGCACAAATGGACATGAATGCACATATGTGTGTGGGACAGAGGATAAAAGTTTTGGTGTGGCACCACCCTCTCTCTACTTCCTAGAACACGGCTAGAGAGCCTGGGTGAGAGCCAGGCAGGAGAATCCAAACACAAGGTCAAACTTAGGTTAGAAATATAAGCTTTTAACTTCTATCTATTTAGTTTTTCTACTTCAAGTGATTATTAATAAACTTTATGGAAAATAATACTTGGAGTTATTAATTTAAATTTTACACATATAGTACATAAAATATATATTGGGAAATATATATGTATATATACATGTATGTATGTATATACACAATATCTTGGAGATTATCTTAGAGGGAAAGCACTTGTATTAAAGGAAGTCAGAAAAGGATTTTTTCCTTTTTTTTTGACTTTCGCAACTAATGCATTTTTTTTCTTAAGCAATAAAAGTTATTAGAATTTTATAAATTATCCATGTTTGGGGACTTTTATTTTTTATTAGAGAAAATTTTCTTCAAGGTGGTGTTCTTATTCAAATATTGCAATGTATAGAACATTTTCAAATCAGCTTCAGATTCTATATGAGTTAACAAAAGAATCAAGGAACAGTTGTGAGTATAGGTGTTACTTAGAGAATAGCATATTACAGAGAACTCTGCATGGAATTAGGAAAGCCTGGTTGCAAATGTTACCTCTGGCAAATGCTGGCTTGATGAACTCAGGCAAATCATTTAATTGTTCAGTGGTCCAAGTAACTCTATAACTTGCAGAGCAAAGGTCAAGTCACCCTCCAACCTTTGAAGTCTACAAAGTGGTATACAATAAATAGTTTGCTCATTTCTCCAATTTGTTGTAAATCCACAGAGGGATGTTTTTTGTACTTTTGTGACCTAGGATTAAGAAAACTATTTTCCTCCAAGAATGAGCCAAAGTACTTTTTGAAAGGGCCTTAATAATGTCTAATTCCAACAAGTAGTCCATAAATGCTTCCCCCTGGATACCCTCCTCTTCCCTGGGAAAAACAAACATGAAGACTCATTCCATCTGGCTCCTTTATATATTTTCTAGTGGCAGGTAGCCATAGGTCAAGACAAGAGAACTCCTCAGCCTTGAACCTAAGTATGTAACTTTGGGGCAGAAAGATGCAAGGAACAAGTAAGCTTAGATCTTTATCTTCCCCCTCCTCCTCCATATGCCTGCCCAACACATGTTCAGGGGAAAATACTTCCATAAGTTGAAGGAGAGAAATAGTCTTATCAATAATAAACTATAGATTAAATGATGGTATCTGTATTTCTTTGAAGTCCTATTTTATTTTCCTGTCCACTCACATCTACTGTTTGCTTCTTCATTTTGAGATTATTATTAGTTTCCAAATAAACTGGAGTATATTTCATGACTTATAATCATGCTGCAACTGCATTAGAATTATGGCATTAAAAATGAACTTTTATTTCTAAAACAAATACAGATTAAAAGAAGTCTAAGGTGAAAGAATGATTTCAAAGAAATATAAAGATACAGAAGAAAGTAAGGGGCTGGTCACTTAGCAAGAGTTCCATGTAGTTGGGAAAGTTATCTTGAAGGAATTGGGACTTCATTGGAGACTAGAAGAAGCCAGGGAGCTGAAAAGAAGGTACACAGTGAGACCAAAAACTTACACCTAAACTTGAGACTAGAATTTGAATAGTTCCTGACCTAATCAAGCTCAGAATAAGATCAAAAGGTTATGCCAAAGTCTGAGGCAAATCTTTAAATTATCAACATATCAAGGGTTAATTGAATCAGAATGGGAAATGGCTCTCAGAATTCTCAGCCCTAAGGCCATCATAACATCTTGGAAGAACCTAACCTGGCAGAAACCCAGGAAAAAAGCTAAGGGTAGCATCAAGGAAGGAATAAAATTTAAGAGGGTACCATAACCTCCCAGAAAACAGAGCCAACCTATAAAAAGATAGGAAAAATGAGAACAACAAAAAAAGCACCTAACAAAGAATTTTTAAGGAGAAAAAGAGCAAGATACAGACACAGAAGGGGACAGTGAAAGCAAAGCAAACACACACACAAAATCCAAAAGAAAAATATGAATTGAACACATATGCTTGAAGAGCTCAAAAAAGACTTTAAAAACCAATTAAGAGAGGCAGAGCAAAAGTGGGGAAGAGAAATGAAAGCAATGCAAGAAGAAATAGGCCAAATGAAAAAGGAAACACAAAAGATGACAGGAAAATCAGGCCTTAAAAATTGGAATTAAGTAACTAGAAATTAAGGATTTCATGAGAAATCAGGAAACAATAAAACAAAATCAATAGAGTTGAGAGGTAGAGAGTTGTGAAGAACATAAGTGTCATTGAATTGGAGATTACATTAAATGGAATCGTATACAAAGAATGGAAAGGTAAGAAGTGGCCAGATTATTAAGGCCTTTAATATGGACTATTGAAATAGCTTCCTAGTCCCTTTCTCTCATTGGCAAGTTTTTCATGGGACTTTCCATTTTGGGGAAGAACTTAAACCAGCCTCCCTTTATTCTCCCACCATGTCTTATCTGCCTTCTCCTTTTGATGAGTTCTTTACTCATCAAATCATACTTGGAGGAATTTTCCGCCTTAAACATTTCTCCACTCCAGTCCATTTCCCAATCAAATCAATTTTCCTTCAGTACAAGTCTAAAAATGTCTTCTCTGGCACATATACACTAAATGAATGTATTACCAATATGCTAAATGTACATAGTAAATAATAAGTTAAATTTACATCATAAATACTAAACAAATAGCACTGAAATGTCTTCCTATTACCTACAGCAAATAAAACATTTTCTTGGATTTTTAAAGCCCTATATAGCTTGGCCCCTTGCTATCTTTCCATTTGTGTAATTAGAATTTGCTCCCCAGGACTCTCTTTCCCAGTATACCATTTGCCTATTTACACTAACAAACTAACATAGGGAAGATATATAAGTTTTGTGTAGCTCCTCCCTCTTTCTCTCTTCTTCCGGGAATGTGGCTGTGTAGGTTGAATGAGAGCCAGGCAGGAGAATTTTTCTTACATTGTTTTACTCAGGTTTCTTTATATTTTTGTTCTTTTATTTCTTCTACTTCAAGTGATTACTAATAAATCTTATAAAATATAATACTTGGAGTTATTGATATTAATTTAAATTTTACACATTCTTCTTACAATTTGTTTTTCTCCACAAACTCTGTGGTTTAAAGGTATGGTAACATTTCTATTCTTGCACATGCCACTCCATCTCATGACTGCAGGGATTTTATTGGCTGTCCCCCATGCTTTGAATACTCTTGTCTCATCTCCACCTCCTGGTTTCTCTGGCTTCCTTAAATTTTCAGCTAAACTCCCATATTGTACAAGAAACTTTTCCTAGTTTTTATTCTTAGTACCTTCCTCCTGAGATTATCTCCAAAGTATCCTTTCTATGTTGTGTATGCTAGAATTGTTTCTATGTTTAACTCTGGGCCCCACTGCCTGAAGGCTAAGTAGATTATATTTTACCCCTCCTGACCCAAGGTTCTCTGGTATATTTAACATGGCTTAGAGGTGTCTAGTCTCTCTGTATTTGGTTCCAAAACCTACTTATGGTGGTGTTTCCCTTACTGTAGGAGGGTTCCTTCAACCCCAATTCCATGTAGCCACTAACAATCATATTTGCTTTTGCAAAGGAATATTTTCTTCAAAAAGTATAATCACAAATATATAAACTTATCATGGGGGCTTAATCCTCCTCCCTACATGTAACATCTCAGTCTCTGGAAAGGGAAAAAAATTAGATTAGTGGCATATTTCAGTTCCTACAGAGCATAGTTTTAAATTCCACATCTAAAACCCATTTTGAGCTCAATTTCAGATATTTTGGCTTTCCAGGATTTCCCTGATGAACTGACTGGCTTCAACACCTCCCTTCTGATTCTGCATCTAAAGTTCCATGACTCAGACTTCCTTTTCCAGTGGGACTCACCATCTGTACCTAAATCTGAGAAAAAAAAAACAAATGAAAGGGACAAGAAACAAATATGTCCATTTCTGGGAACTATAGTAAAAGATGGGAAGGTACGGGAGAGATATGTCTCTTCCAGGTTCAGTTCATAGCTCCCATGCAGTGAGTGAACACAGATCTTTATTCTCTGGACATAATGAGGAGTGAGCAGTTAAAAGAGAGACCATCTAAGACACACTAGTTTTAAAGATTCAGTCTGTTCTAGTGACCCAGCCACCAAAAGGAGACTAAACTAAATCACAAGTTAGGAAAACACAAAATGAAAGGTACCTCCATATTTGACATTCTGGATATGGTCACGGCAACGCTCTTATACATATTAGCTCTTGCCTGCAGTCTTATGGGAAAGTAAATAGAGAGTGAGGAAGACCCTAGTTAAAATTTGGCCTCAAACAGTTACTAGTTGTGTGACCTTGGGCAAGTCACAACCTGTATCTGCTTCAGTTTCTTTAACAGTCAGAGAGGAGAGGAGGCTGAGGAAGCTGGGATGAGATTTCAGGTTATCCTGGGTGGGGCATAATGTTCAATGAATCCAAACCAAGCAGAGCTTATAAAATTCTATTTCTCTTAGGAACTGCTTTCTTTCTGGTACTCTCAGAAATGTCCATTTCATCACAAGTCATTTTATCTGAAGGGATGCTTTTTCCAGTCATTCTCTCAAAATTACCCATGTTTCTTCCGCCTTTCAAAAAATACAATTTTCCCTACCCAAAAGTGCCACATTTTATGTGTGTGTACATATATATACACATATATGACCATATAAAAATGTATACATGGGCACGTATGCATGTAATATGCACACACATGTTTATATCTGTTTAGTGAATTTAACATACATGGGTGCACATATATGTAACTTATAAATATGTTTGAGGCTCATATGTTTTGTTTTGCTTTTCAGCCTCACAGTATTTAATTAGTACATGGAACTCACAGTAAGAAAGCTCATTCTATCATTGCAGATTGGTACTAGTTCTAAAACTTAAAACTCCTAGAAACTTATTTGGGGAACAGTGAGGTTAAGTAACTTTACCAAGATCTCACCATTAATATGTACTCATCCAAGGAAACTAACATTTAGAGAATTTCCACCTTTCAAGTTGCAGTTGAAAGTAAAGGACGAGACAATATGAACCATATGAACAATATGAATCTTCCTGATTCCAAGGTCAGCTCTTTATGTACTCTATGGCCTCATAGTTTTGTCATATGCAACCTTTTAGGACAAAATAAATATTATTGGCACTGAAGTCTTCGCATGGAACCCTTAGCAATCAATCAGCCAACCAATCAATAGAAAAGCATTTGTTAGGGTCTGGCTTACTAGGTGCTAGGCACTGTGCTACGTTATTGATAACACACCAATCACCAATAGGCAGCATCATCTGAAAACTTCAAGGTGGCAGCAATAGAATATCAGAGATTTTTATGTTAGTCCTCCTCTTGGAAAAAACTCAGTAATTTTCCTTTTTAAACCAAGATCCAACGTGGGCCCAGCTTCAAAGGTGTTCTGTTCCCTGTTTCTTCCCCCATTCTTCTTCCTTTATAACTCTGGCTCTTGCTCACCGTAATCTCTTGCAAGTCCTCTTGGGAGGTTTCCAAAGCATACCCTAGGCTTGTGTGTCCAACAAATAGGAAAACATACAGTCCCTTGACTCCATTCTGATTCCTCACCATGTTCCTTTCTCATTATTTGTAGCATTTTCTAATATTGCTGTATGATTTGCTGTGTTGGTGCCCAGTTTCCCCTTAGAGAATTTCTGCTGCTTCCTCTAGGTTTCTTAGTTTGAGTTTCCAATTCTTGTTGTATTGGGGAGAATTTCTCCAAGGATCAATTTCAAGAGAAGGTTTGAATGGTTGACCTTTTATAAGCACAGACTGATTTTTCAGGCTCTCATGCCATAGACATAGTATCACAGATACTGTCGTGGCAAGAAAGTCAGTGATTTATGATTAACCTCCTCCTTTCTCAGAAATAATCTAACCCCACTTTGATCATTTTACTCAATTGAGTGTGTTGTTGGAAATGCAAGCTGAAGTCCATTGTGGCAATGAATTGGTAACACCTTGGGATTTTGGAAGAAATTAAAGGATATGAGAAAACTATTTAGAAAGCAAATAAGTCAAGAGATTTAAATGGTGAATTTCAAGAGAAAGGATGAAAGAATTAAATATGGGTTGTTTTATCAAATGGTAACTGGGGTGGGGAAAATAATTTCATATTGCCTTCATGAAAAATCAAGTATAAAAAGAAAAATTCAGGAGGAGATGCTATTATAATTCTTAAAAAATCTTCATCTATAGTCTCCCCTACTGAGTGACTCTTTCTTAACTGAATAAGGAGATGTGTGATGACTATTACAGATCATTGTCAGTTATCTATCTGCTAGCTGAGAACAAATCCTGAATCTTGTAATAGTTTTATAAGTAATTTTATTCATCATTTGGTAAAAGAGAGTTAGAAAAAGGGGTGGTTCTCTCCTGTAGTCTTTGTGAAGTTATATTACACAAGGGCATAAAGATAAGGCCTCACTGCCACATGAAGGCAGTAGGTAATTTCCAAAGAAGGGTAGTCTGACAGTGGAATTGTGAGTTGGCTATGGGGGAAGGGGTTGGGGGAGAGGGAAAGAACATGAAACATGTAACTATGGGAAAATATTCAAAATTAAAAATTTTTAAAAAATTTAAAAAAGAAGGGTAGTTATATATATATATATATATATATATATATATATATATATATATATATATATATAT
>NC_058132.1:312699533-312705977 GCF_016433145.1 Gracilinanus agilis | reverse complement strand
CTCAGTGGAGTGAGAGTCAGGCCTAGAGACAGGAGGTCCTAGGTTCAAACCCAGCCTCAGCCACTTCCCAGCTGTGTGACCCTGGGCAAGTCACTTGACCCCCATTGCCCACCCTTACCAATCTTCCACCTATGAGACAATACATCGAAGTACAAGGGTTAAAAAAAAAAAAAGAAAAAAAAAGGTTGTTGTGAGACAAGTCCTTCAGGGTATATAAAAAGATGTGCTGCTTTAAAGGCCCGTCCCCAGAGTTGGATTCCAGAACTTGGCACTCAGACCTAAGTGAGATAACCTCTACCATCTTTTTACCTGTAATTCATATAAAGGTTCTTAAATAGATAAATCTTAAAGTTATTAAGAAGAAACTACCTGATGAAATTCTATAGTTGAGTGCCATGGATGTTTCAGACTAGAGAACTCAAGAGGAACAGCAACTGAAAAACAATTGGTGGACACAGGATGAGTTTGAGCACGCTACAAGACCTTACAAAGGAAGTAGGCTGCTTTGGCATGAAACATATACCTCCTTCCAGGAAGTCTTCTCTAATTCTGGAAGAAACAAATTATTTATCAGACATTCACATAGAAAAGAGTTGTTCCACTAAATTAATTTCCCAGATAACTGAATTTTGCTTTTTCAGTACTTCAGTTATTTTTATTATGGATTTATGCTGGATATTTTTCTAAAATGTGTTACCTACCTTTATACCATCTTAAAGAGACGGTACAAAGCCAAACTCAGGGTCATTATTTATAAACATTCATTGTTGTACTATCAAATAATACAGTGAAATCTGCTGTTGTTTTGTCTGACCCTTTCCTCACTGTTAGATTGTCAGCTATCATTTCTCCTTCTGTCATTATACTTTGCTCCTAACAACTACCTTTTCTTCACTTTAATCACAGATTTTTTTTAATCCTGTGTAATTTTTCTTGGATCTTAGTTTCCCCAACTCCCTTCCTCTTTAGAAAAATGATAGTAGCCAGCATCCAGGATATGTAGAGAAGGAACAAGAGGTATAGTTTAGATTGGGTGAGATTAGGAGAACAGAAAAGAATGAATGAATGAATCAATGTGTGAATGAAAATAATTTACTGAATGCCTACTAACAAAAGAGTTTAAATACTTTCTAAAGGTGAGATATTGGAAAGTATAGCTGCATGGTGACTAGCAAGTCCCAGAAGCCCTTCAGTTTCAATGTCAAGGCAGGGCCCAGGAATCTGTAGAAGTCAATAACAGAATTGATGATAAGCCTCAGTTTTCAAAAGTGTTCAGTGGCAAAGGAGATAGCTCGGTGTTGTTGATTGTATAGAATGTGAAGGGAGGCAGCTGGATAGCTCAGTGGATTGAGAGTCAGGCCTGGAGACAGGAGGTCCTAGGTTCAAATCCGACCTCAGACATTTCCCAGCTGTGTGACCCTGGGCAAGTCACTTGACCCCCATTGCCCACCCTTACCACTCTTCCACCTAGGAGCCAATACACAGAAGTTAAGGATTTAAAAAAAGAAAAGAATGTGAAGCATTGTATGGAAGAGAAGAATATTTACAATGGTTACAATATATACAATAGTTACAATAACTCAGAGTTACATCAAATTTAATGTGTAAATGTTAAAAAGATATTATTATTATAATCATCACATGATTTTTGTTTCTGACACAGATATGGGATTATTTATTATTATTGTTTATTATTATACACAGCTAATGCAATTCAGGGTGATCCTAAATCAATATCATTAATGTTATTCCTTCAATTCTGGTACATACAGTAGGGAGGAGATATCCTGGAAGAGCAACAGCTACTGGCCATATTGGACCAACAGAGATATCCATGGCATCCACTTTTCTTTACAATAAAAACACAGAAAAGAAAGTTTTAGCTTTTAGCACAATGGGTTTGCAGCTTCTCTGCGATGTCAATCTCTCTTCCTAAAGCATCAAAATACTTGCATAGTCTCCTAGGCCGTTTACCTCACAATCCTTTACTCTCTGCAATCCTGACAAGTAAAATAATGAAGGAAGGTAAATGAGGCCCAAGTTTATTCCAGGAGCTTATATCTAACTAGCCCCAAATAAACTATACTAATTAAAGATGAATTAGTTATTTCTGAAATGGCTCTGCACATTGTACACTCAAACATAAACACACATGTGTACAGATGAGTCTACACATCACTTTGGAATTGTAAACCAAAGTATTTTAATTGTACAGAATCATTTAGAATTCAATAACATATAACCATATCTCCTAATTTACTCTATAGAACACAGGTGATTTGAAGCTAAAAAGAAGCATAGAGATCATCTATTCCTTTTCCATCATGTTACAGATGAGAAAATTGAGGACAAGAAAAGTAGTATTTCTTCCTCTAGGTCAGTGGTTCCCAAACTTTTTTGGCCTACCACCCCCTTTCCAGAAAAAAAATATTACTTAGCCCCCTGGAAATTAATTTTTTTAATTTAATAGCAATTAATAGGAAAGATAAATGCACCTGTGGCCATCACTGCCCCCCTGGATCACTGCAGCACCCATGGGGGGGCGGTGAGTGAGGCCCACTTTGGGAATCACTGCTAGGTCATCCAGAGGCAAAGTAGGAATTCAAACTGGTACCTTCTTTTTTTATTTATTTTATTTATTTATTTTTATTTTGAATATTTTCCCGTAGTTGCATGTTTCATGTTCTTTCCCTCTCCCCCAAACTCCCTTACCCTCCCCCATAGCCAAGGCTGGGTTTTACATGTTTCATTGATTAAAACCTAATTCCATATTATTGATAGTTGAACTAGAGTTATTGTTTTGTGTTTTCATCCCCAATAATATCCCTATCAGCCCATGTGTTCAAGCAGTTGTTTTTCCTCTGTGTTTCTCCTCCCACACAAACTGGTACCTTCTAATGCAAATTCCTTTTCCTTCTGAACCTGAAATATTAACACATTCAACCACTTAAATTATCTTGTTTATATCTCTGGATTTGTGCTTATGACTGTTAGAATAGAAACTAGGGGAACACAGTCTAGCAGTCTAGCCTCAGAAGTGAGGGGAGCTCTTGAAGGGCATCATGAGTAATTAAGTCTCAAGTCTGGTGCTAAGAGGCTATGCTTACCTGTAGAATTCATGGAGAAAGAAAAACAACTAATGATGGGGATGGGGCAGTGGGGAGGCAAAGTGGAGGGAATTAAGACCAGTCATGAACTTTGTTGGACAGAATTGGTTTTTAACAAAGGAAAAAATAATTAATTTAGCTTTTGACATGTAAGTAAGGACACAGTTGCTATTGTGTAAACCAGGGAATCTTTTTCTCTAAATGTAAATTGAGGCTTGGGACCACTTAGGCATTGAACTCAGAAGTCTTAGGAAAAGAGGAATATTCCACACATTAATCCAGTATTCCTCAAAGTTCTAATGCCTTCACTTGATCTTGAAGTTTTTGAACAGACTTCTGAGGAGATAACCCCAGGAACCAATAAGGTCTCTTGAGGACTAGTCATTTTTCATGGCAACTAGGGACTATTGGAGTTGACAACATATGGTTTGGATATGAAATGGTAGCAATACTGGAGGAGGAGATTTGATGGGAGAATCTATATCCATAAGCAGAAGAGAATGGAAAACAATGAAAGCCAATGAGGGAACTCTGCACAGAGAACAACTTCTTACCCCTTTTATTTCTACCCAATGAGCTGCATTCTCCTCATGTCAGTGAAAACTCTTTTAAATTTGTCTTTTGTTCCTTTCCATGATGGAGGAGCGGGATTTGGTTCTTCTGTATATACATACAGAGGAGAGAGCTGCTACTATTTCAGTGAGACAATAAGATTGGTTGCTCCGTGTACTTCAAGAAACCTCATCCCTGGGACAGGAAGGGGAATGAGGAGGACTTTCAATAGACTGGGAGGTTTTTTCCTATGCATTATAGCAGAACTATGTTGATATTGCCCTAGCAACACAGCTACATCCAAGAGGTCCCTGGGCACTTAAATGTAAGTATTTTGTACACTTCGCTGAAGGTTAATTTGCTGGGAAAGGGGCTAGTACATATTGGCCAACATATGTATATCTGTGTCTTACTCCAATGTGTCATATATACTACAGTTGTATTTTGTGCCCATCTTAAGGTAGGGGATTAATTCAAATTTAGGACAAGCATGGTATGACACATTAATTTGAATGAAGGGTTGTGTGTGTGTATGTGTGTGCACACACGTGAGGGTTTGTAAACAAATTGAGTTTCCACTCTAAATCGTTAGAGAAGCATTTGAGCAGCCTAGCACCAACAATGAGCATGGCTAACAAATAGTGGATGTGCTCTGCCAGGTCAGGACATTAGCCCTTTAAAAGTACATGACCAATAGATATAGATGGATTAATAATAAAGGTATTATCCATCAGCCCACTTATAAGCATAGAGGGGGAAAAAAGTCAGTCAATAGGACAACAGTACTTGCTGTAGATTCATTCCTATCAGATGGCTTCCAACCTCTTGCCTCATCTCAATGCTTTAGCAATTTGCTACATGCTCTGCCCACTTAACCTTTCTGTAAGATGAGGGGGTTGAATTAGGTGAACTGCAAAATAAAGGGTTGAACTAGATGATCTGTAAAATGAGGGGTTGAACTAATGATTTCTAAGGTCTCTTCTTGTTCTCTGTCTAGAATTCTATGTTCTCTTTCAACCATCCGTGTGAATAATCTGGCTTATACTTGACCCCTGCTGACTGCTGATTCCTTATTATGCTAACTTTCTTTCTCTGACTTTCTCTTTTAAACTTTCTGCTTTATCCTGCCATTATCCTAATGCTTACCAGTCAGTTTCTTACCCCAGGACCACAATAGCACCACAGATAGTTCTCATTTTTTATAAATTCATATTAACCAAATTCAATTTTGTATTAAGAATTCTGAAAGAAATCCTCATTCGTATGTTAACTTTACTGTACTATGCATACATTATCATTAACTTTACCTTTCATTTCATAATTCTGTTTATTATCATGGTACAGTATTTAGTGTCTGAAATTTGGTACATGTTATGAGTTGCATAAAAGTACTATTTGTATATGCCTTTATTTTATATGCAAAGTGAAGTGGATGGGTAGGGGCAATGGCTCATTAAATAAAAATCTTTTTACTTAGAGATCTGTGAAATGATCCACTTATATAAAATGAGAACTGTCTGTATTTGCAACATGGTTATGCCCCTCTAGGAGCTGACTGTGATGAATGGGGGCATTTTGATGCCTGGAGTTTTTTAGTAGTTAAATCAATGAAGTAAGATCACCTTGGTTCACATAAAAATGTTTCCTGAGAGGATAAAGAACTTTAGAGAGAAGGAAAAGGGATATTATGAAAACACAAAGCATTATTGGATTGCTAGAAACAGCATACACTATAACATATATATTAAATGCCCTTGGAAGCATTCAGCTGTCTAGCAAGCAGCAAGCACACTTGCAACTCTATCGAGACCATACAAGAGGATAAAGTTGTTTGGGTAGAAATGAGTGGGTTATAAAACATAAATGGTTGGACAAAGAGGGGAAATAAATCTTTCCATAGTAAAAGCCTTAAGACAGACACAAAAGGAAAGCTTCTTCAAATCTTTTCAACAGTTCTAGTTGCTTGACATCCCATCTACTTTCCCCATGTGGCTATTGTCCTAGAAACTTGTTTCCTTTACACCTTGAGCATTCATTGTCTCACCCAAAAATAAGGAAAAAAGTAATTGTTCAGTAGCCCTATAAACATTTATTAAACATCTATCATGTGTAACATACTATGATAGATGCGAGGGGGAAAAGTATAATAGTGAATAGACAAAATATCTGCATTCAGTAAGTTCATATACAAATATATATATATATATGCAGATAAACACATATATATATGTATTTATCTTCATAAGTTTAGGGTGTTTTCTGCTGGGAAAATACCTCTATCAGTACAGTACAGCAACTATTTTGCTTCTCATAGTCTCAGAAAATTGCTTAGAACAGAACACAATGAAAAATTAAGCAACTAGACAGTGTTAACACAGATAATATAGCAGAATTTGAGACCTGATCTTCGTGACAACTAAATAGTCATTTCTGCTATACTATATTGCCTCTCATACTTTCTATATCCTAGTAAGAATAATAAAATTTCTATACAAAGAGTTGTTCAGATATTTTACTCAGTGAAGTTCCCCAGTAATAGTCCAATAGGGAAGGACGGAAAGAAGAGTGGGGATCTGGAGATTCCAGCCTGGTGTAGCTGCTAATTCATGGTTCAAGACATATAATCTCTCTCTACCTTAGTACCTATATGAAGACTTTCATGACAAACCATACTGGCTATTTCCATGGTTCCTAAGGTTGTTAAGAATCAATGGGCAAGAATGCATTTTGGAATGGTTACACACACACACACACACACACACACACACACACACACACACACACA
>NC_058132.1:312671112-312699523 GCF_016433145.1 Gracilinanus agilis | reverse complement strand
ACACACACACACACACACACACACACACACACACACACACACACACACAGAAAGAGAGAGAGACAAATGTAACAGCTTTTTACTCTTAAACAAGGGGATTGAAGCATTCTCTCACCAGTGGAAAAAATTAATTGGTAAAATATACATGGGTGTGTCTGTGCATAACTAAGCAATGCTTTTTACCTTCAATTAATGGTAATTAATGAGTCTTCCTGCCTATAACTATTATATATTTTATCTCAAGTGTAACAAATTAGAGAACATTTTTCCTGGATAAAACATAAAGCATTCTTCTCCCACTGGTTGCTGCAAATAAATCAAGTTCGTAGTTCCAGTCCATTATTTCAGCCAAATGTTCCATTTTGTCGCCATTGGTCCACAAACGGATTTAGATACACAAATAGTGAGGAGGTTTATGGTTTTCAAAATAACAAAATTTGGATAATGATATTTCTCTGTTAAGGATAAATTAAAATATCTTGTACTGATTTCTTTTCTTTCCAGAGGTTAAAAACATCAGCTACTCAATGATGCCAAACAAGTAGTTGTTTATTTCTATTTTTTCCTAGTAACCAAAATTTTACTCTAAATGAGGAGTCTTGAGTCCTTAAAGAGGAGAGAATCAAGAGCAGACCTCAAGACTAACATACATCTATGAAATAACTCTAAAATTACTGAAGGGGCGAAAAAGATGTTTTATTAGATATTGAAGAAGAAAATCTAGCCAAAATGACTTTGTAAGTAGCTAGTCTTGCATGTGATTAGCAGCACCTTGGAAGCCATCTAGTCAAAATCCATTATTTTACAGATGAGGAAATACAGAGAATTCTGAACATATTAAGGAGCTTGCCCAAAGTCACAGAAAGATCAAAAGTTGTCAAAAACACAAGCAACCAGAAATTTTTTTAAAAAGGTGATGTTAATGAAAGTTCATATAATATCAATGGATGCATCCTAAATTGCTCCCAGAAATCTAAAGCTTATTGCCCACAAAAATAAGACAAAAGACACCATGGATCACGTACTACCCTCATGCTTGTTACCTCTTTCTTCACTTACCACTACTTCCCTCCTCTCTCCCTCCCTTCCCCACCCCACCCCCCAAACAGAGAAAAGATTATCCAAAGGATTGGAAGAGTGATTCTCCTTTGGATGAAACTCCATGAGATGAACCCTGACTTTTATTAAATACTCTAAAGAAATTATCAGTCCAAGTCACTTGTGATAAATCTAAATGAATCAGGTGTCTCCATTCTGCTGAAGCAACCAGATGGAAAATTAAACAATAAGAGGAACTGTTACTCTGTGATTAATTCTTTGTTTTTGAAGATTCAATGAAAAAGATTGGAAGGGATTATCAATGTAGTGAAATAACTGAACTTTATTATGAGTTATCTGAAAGCTTAAAAATAAAATCCAGTAACCTCTGAGTGGGGTGGAGTTTCTGGGTTGGGGGAGGGTAGTATTCCAGACATAAAAAGATTAACATTTAATATCCACATTCAAGTCTTCCCTTTGATGCTTACTTTAAGGTCATGGAAAAGTCGGTTAACACTGTGAGTTTCAGTAAACTTCATAAGACAATAAGATAGAGATAGTTCCCCTGAGAAATGATGACTTCATTTTAGAAAAAAATATATATTTTAATGTCACATAAAGAAATGAGTATGTAATTAATCTAGAAAGTTCACACACATAGAATAAATGTCAGACTACTGAAATTAAAGAAAAAGTAGTGTAACTGGTGTGTGTGTGTGTGTGTGTAACACAATCTTATCTGTGTCATACCCAGTTCATCTAGGATGGAAGTGCCCTAGAGAGGCTTCAGAAGATATATTGTTAGTCCTCCTTTATTTCAGGTACCATGGAAATTATCTCTGGCACCTGAAAATGAGGAGGATAAACAACAAAGAATCTTAACAAGCAACCTTTGGCCCATTTCTCAGAGACAGGAAAGGAAGAGC
The DNA here is from genome assembly GCF_016433145.1 of Gracilinanus agilis. Lineage (NCBI taxonomy): Eukaryota > Metazoa > Chordata > Mammalia > Didelphimorphia > Didelphidae > Gracilinanus > Gracilinanus agilis. The sequence continues at coordinate 312,697,559 of NC_058132.1, read as the reverse complement.
AGGCAAAGGAATTTCTTTTCTTTCACCTCTGTAGTTCATACTGTGTCTGCTGTAGGTAAAATGGTGATCTTCACCCTCTTACCCAACAGGTAAGAGAGGCTGAAAAGAATGACCAAGTGAGACTCAACAATTTTAAAGATATGGGCAGCCAATCAAAGGAGGCTACCTCTACCCAGATGGAAGAATCTATGTTAGTTGATCTGAACCTACATACATGTATGCATACATATATACATACACATACATATATACACATATGGGTGTATTTGAAACAGATCTGTGATTTCATAAGTATATTGAACTCCCTGTGAAGAAAATTCCTTCTAGTTGTGCAGAGCCTTGCCTACTCTGCCAGATTCTAGAATACTTCACCAGGGTACTGATGGCCTGAATAACTTGTCCAGTGCCACCTAGCTTGTCAGGGCAAAATCTGAACACAGATTTTTCTGACTCCAAGGATGACTCTCCAGCCACTCTACTACATTGCATCTCAGAATTTGTAGAAATAAAATGTTAACTTCTGATGTATGTATATATACAGGTGTACATATATACATATATAAACAACCAAATTATTATACCATATGTTTGAGTGTATTTTGTTGATAAGCATTCCACTTACAAGTGCAGACATACACAAATTATTTTCATTCAACTGGCTTTGGCATATATTAGGTTTTAAATATCCTAAGGCACTCTTGATATTCTGTCATTCTCTTTCATTACTTACTTTTCTTTACATGTTCTCCCTCTTTTTACATATTTTACCTCCATTTTAATCTTCCAGGTCAAACATTCATGTTATTATCAAAAATGTTCTGAATGCTTAAAGTGAAGAGCTGAATGAATTATTTCTGAATGAAAGAAAGTATTTTCTAAAATCTAATTAACCTGCTCATTTAAATGACTCCTGCTAGTAGAGAGATAGGTTTCCTTTTTCAAATGAAGAATAAGATTTCCCTTTGCCTCTTCTGCAAGCATTAAATGAAAAGCAAAGACAAAACCTAATATATTTCACTTTTTACCATATTCTGGTCAATTCTTCACAATTCTTATATCTTGCAAGTGACCTCTAAGTTTCCATTACAGATGTATCTATAGAGGTGGGTAGATTTGCTTGAGGAAGCTGCTTATCCCAAAGGCAGGCCTCAATTACAAGTTCAAAGACTTAAACACAAAGAAATATGCTTCTCTAAGCTTCAATATATTCACAATTACCTAGATTTTAGTCCTGTGGCTTAAGGTGAGCTTTATCTCCATATCTTTTTATGTCATCCACCCTGGATAGTTATCTTTTTTGCCCACACTCAGCAAACATGCTGTCTTCTTTCCCCAACTTTCTAACTCTTCCTCTGAGCACAGTAATCAAATCAATATCACAAATGTTTCTGAAAAGATCTAGTCAATTGACTACCTGATAAATCATCTCCCTGTCCCTGTGATTCTCTAGAACAAAATTCCCTTCAAGACCTTCCCTCTTCTGTAAATGTTATCTACTCTTATTAGTACATAAGTGCCTTTAATACAAGGACTGTCTCTGGTTTTGATTTTGTGTCCCTAGCACTTGATACAGTGTCTGGAACATAGGAAAAAATTCAGGGAAAGCTTTTGTTTCACTAATAATATTGATGCTAATCTCCATCATAAAATGGAGCAACTTAAAGTGCTAAACAGAGGTAAGATTTTTTTTTACATTCACAGGATTAGTTTTAGGAAGTCAAGTGATTTTTGGTTTGGGTTTTGATTTCCCTTCATAGATACTTCTCTCCTCTTGTTTGGGATTGTAAGTTTTAAAATTAATATTCAATGCTTCCAAAGTATGATATTTATAAGGATTTAATAAAAGGGAAAGAGTCCCAACTCACCCTTCACCACGCCACCTCCAGACCCAAAAAGCCATGTTGGTAAATTTAAGAAAGCCCACTTGCCTGCTAAGATCTAATTCAAATCACCTGCCATTACCTTCTGCCCATCTGGCTGCTTCATAGGATAAAAAGCATCTCACAATCACCTCAGGAGTCTTATACTGTTCTCTATGTAATCACACTTCCTTCCTAAGAGGAATCATGGGAAATGTAGTTTCAAATTCCCCTAAAAGTCCACAGGAAGTTTATGTCATATATCTAAATATTTAAGATTCAAATGAACCCCAAAGAATCCCCAAATTCTAATAACACATTCCCCCTCGTGAGATCCAGAGAAAAGACAGGTCTTTCTTGATGGATCTTGTAAACATAGTCAATTTATAAATTACAAGAATTTGAGGATAAAAGAGAAGAGGATAAAAAAAAAACTAGCCTCATTAACAAAAAGCCAATTGGGGAAGTCCCCTATTGGCATAAGAGTGTACATTCAAAACAAATGCATTCAACTCCCCATAGTTAAATCAACTGCACCACAAAGTTAAATTTGGATCTTTATAATCCAGTGAAGGCTCTTCAGGCATCTTTATGGTGCCTTCTCCAAACAGGTTCGTTTTCTGGATTGGGGGACATGGCAAATTTCTTATCCTAAAATTACTCTCAAAGAATTTAAACTTTACATTATAGATTATAAAACATACATTCTCTTCTGAAGAGAATTATACATTCCCCCCTGAAATTACTCTTAAAAGAGTTAAAATTTTACATTATAGATTATGATACAAACATTATGATTATAAAACTTACACACACCCCTGAGGAGAATCAATAACACATTCTCCCCTGAAAAGGGTACCCCAAGTCAGCTAAGGATACATGGCTGAGTCACTGGGTTGTATGAAATCAATTGACAAAAGAAATGAAAAAAATAAAATCCAAATAAAAGGGAAAAAATTAACTTGTGAATGAAATGTAAAATGTCAAAATCGTATGTGCAAAAATGTAAGGAAAAATAACTTATAACAGGTCCTTGAATCAAGGCCCAACTAAAGTGATTTAAGCAGTTTGCAATTACCCATTCAGGAGCCAGGACTACAGAAAGTTGCCATTCTATATATAAGATAAATAACAGGACCAAATATGTGTGCAAAGGAAATGTCTTTCCCTGGTCTGATTTGCCTGCACCTTCTCAGGGAATGAGCCATAATGATAGCAAATCTTAGGTGCTTACTAGGAAAAGAAGCTCTGGGGAAGTCTGGCCTATAACATGTTAGAAAGCTGCAACCCTGCACCTCAAACACTAGATTCAAGCCCTTCAGTATGGGCATAGAACTTCCTCAATCCATGATCTGCATGACCTTTTTCTCCTTGGCACTTTGAAGATTCTCAGTTGGTTTCCATGAGCTTGTGGACCTTTTTAGCACTTCTTCTAGAATCAGACAGAGAGACATTAATCACAGTCCCATAATATTTATCAATAATTGGCAGGTTACCATAGTCTAAGGCTTTTTGGGTATGCACTAATATTATAACAAATATATACTTATATTAAACTTATATTACTATAAAATCAAAAAGGATTAACATTGATTATATATGCTTTAAGTACAAAAATGAGAAAAAAGAAAGTCAATTACTTTATTAAAAATATTAAAAGGAAAAGCAATAAGAAAATTAAAATTTCAGGGAAAAACAATGTTTTCAAGTATAAAAATAAAAAAAAACAAATTCTATTGCACATAGAAGGGAAAAATGATAAAAGAATATTTTAAAAATTCAAAAATATATAGCTTAGATTAGTGGAAGTTTTTCACCCAAAAATGAGATCCATTTTCCTGTTAAGCTTTTGCATGAACTGTGAGTGTAAATGGTTTTTATAAAATAGCAGATTCATAATGCACATTCAAATAAAGTACCATAATTTCCAATAACACATTTAAAGACAATAGCAACCAAACCCATATTATAATAACTTGCTCTGATATTTAAAAAAATTGTATACTTGTTACAAATTCAACAGTTATAGTAAATCATTCAAACTTGGCTAAGATATTTCTTAACAAACTATTACTGCCTCCATAGCCATTGTGGGGCAGAGCCTAAAAAAATCTGATTTAAAAAAAAAAACCTTCTGCGTCTAAGTTATCCTCAGGAATTCTAGATCCTTCTGATGGGAAAGCAAGTCAAAACATAGAGACTAAACATGAAGCATACAAGAGCTCTCCTGGCTTCCTGTGTAAGAAAAAAAAAAAAAAAAAAAAAAAAAGGTTAGGCAGGAAACTTCCATTTGTTTCCTCTACCCCTTTATGACAACATTCTTTATAATAAATATATTAAATCTTATCATTTATACAGAAGGTTACTAGGCATCTAAAGTCAATTATAAAGACCTCTTATAAAATAATAATTTAAATTCTCAAGGCAATTAAATCTTTAAGGTTGTACACAATTATCAAGATAGAATAAAAACTTAAGGCATGTGATCCTATAGTTAAGACGACAAATTCAGTATATGTAAGACTTATGGGCTTTTTACAACTTAAAAAATGTTTAAGATGTTCATAAATGGTACAGATAACAATTAGATTAATACAGGTAAACTTAAAAAAATGATACCTTAAAGAAATCAGGAAATACAATATAAGAAACAGATTATAAGCAATACAGTCAAAAACCCTTTTCACCAATTTTAATATATTTGTTCACTATTTGGGAGTTACAATAAAATCATAAACAGAATTAATGTAGCAGCCAAAACTTCATTAGCTTAAAATGATTCAGTGCAACAGAAAAATCAACAAAATAACAAAATTAATTCACAAATCTAATCAGCAAAATACAATAAAATACAGAGACGTTTAAAAAAGAAAGAAAACCCATGCAGTCTGTTTTAAAATCCACCTCTGGTCCAATTCAAGTTCCTTCTAACTGATCTCTGCTCTGAGCACAGTGTGGATGACTCCATAAGGGTGTATAGTTCAAAGTCTTGGGTAGATCTAGTGTGTGGGGTGAATCCCTCCCCTGAGTTTCAAGCAAGATAATTCCAAGGAATAGTTTGAAATATGCCATATGATCCACACTTGCCATTCTACTTCCTGTTTGAAGAGTAAAAGCTAGGGCCACATGGAAGCCACCTGGGATAGGGGCTAGAGAAAGCCGCAGGTTGGAGATGCCACGTGGAGGGCTTGTGGGGGGGTTTCCAGGTCAGGCTTTAATAGAACCACGTGGAGGGCTCGTGAGGGGGAGGAAGGTAGCTAGAGAAGCTTTCTTCAGATTAAAAGTCATTAATGTCTACAGGGAAACACCCCTAGGAAAGTCCCAGGTGCATGAAATGAGAGAGAAAGGGGTTTTTACTTCCCAAGTCTCAGGTGGCAGAAACAACTCCAGGAGCAGCAGCTGGGGTTTGGGATAAGTGGTGAAACAACAGTAGCAGCAAGGCAGGAAACTGTCATTTGGGCAGTACGGGGTCAGCATTGGCAGGAACAGTTAGGGGTCAGCAGCAGAGGCAGCAGCATGTATCTAGCATTGGAACAGCCTAGCAGGAGCTGAGATAGGCACTGGGTGGCAGGAAAAAAACTAGGGACCCAGGTAGGGTCCAGCAGGAGAGGCTCAAACTGGTTGAAGCAGCTTCCGAGGTAATTGGGTAGGCAAAACAAACTGCTATCAGCAAAAACATGATGTTTAAAGCCACTTTCCCCTTTCCCTGAAAAGCAGCCACGTGGCTGGGGAGAACAGGGAGAAGAGAAAGAGCGAAACCAAAAACTCCAAAATGGCAAGAGCAGGTCTATAGCTCTGGAGAGGATTTTAAATGTTCTCAGAGTTGCATGGCTTGGTTGGTTATCAAAAAAATTGAGAAGTATGTCTCCAATGTGGTTGCCAAAACTGTAAGTTTTAAAATTAATATTCATTGCCTCCAAAGTATGATATTTATAAGGATTTATTAAAAGCACAGGGAAAGAGTCCCAACTCACCCTTCACCATGCCGCCTCCAGACCCCAAAAGCCATTTTGGTAAATTTAAGAAAGCCCACTCGCCTGCTAAGATCTAATTCAAATCGCCTGCCATCACCTTCTGCCCACCTGGCTGCTTCATAGGAAAAAAAGCTTCTCCCAATCACCTCAGGATTCTTATACTGTTCTCTATGTAATCACACTTCCTTCCTAAGAGGAATCATGGGAAATGTAGTTTCAAAGTCCCCTAAAAGTCCACAGAAAGTTTATGTCACATATATAAATATTTAAGGCTCAAATGAACCCCAAAGAAACCCCAAATTCTAATAACACAGGATCTTTGATATGTTATCGTGAAGATAAATCCAGGACCACTTATCCATTTAAAGGGCTTACTGTCCTATTCTAGCTTTGTTCATTGCCAATTGAGATCCCTTGAAAGTCATTGAAAAACATTTCTTTTTTTTTCTTTTTTCTTTTTTTTTTTAAACCCTTACCTTCTGTCTTGGAGCCAATATATAGTATTGGCTCCAAGGCAGAAGAGTGGTAAGGGTAGGCAATAGGGGTCAAGTGACTTGCCCAGGGTCACACAGCTGGGAAGTGTCTGAGGCCAGATTTGAACCTAGGCCTGGCTCTCAATCCTGAGCTACCCAGCTGCCCCCTGAAAAACATTTCTGAACAATAATACAGGTACTGGATTTGATCCAGAGGGTCAGAAGAGACAAATGTAAATATTAACTTTTCATAGTATCTTAATTATTGGGTGCCTTCTTATCCATCATTTCTTTAAGGGAGTCTGATTTAAAGAGATGTCTTTATAAAAAGGAATGATGGTTGGCATGTGAAAGCATCATGAAAACACTCCTGGACTTGGAATTAGTAGGCCTGGGTTTGAGGCCTAAATCTTTGGCTATATAATGCTATATAACAGCTATAATTCATAGCTATGAATGGGTAGGCAGGATAGAGAGTTTACCTGTTTTAGTTTTATTTTTCTCTACTTCAAAATGAGGAGACTGATAGGTACTTTCATTTTATGAAGAGCATACTTTGTGATCTGTAAAGTGCTATAATAAAAATAGTAATAACAACAATAGCAAAAGCAGTGATACTGAATTTAAAAAGACTATTATTTATAAGAGGCTGCTGTGACAGTGTATAAAGAACAAGCTTTGGGGCCAGTAAGACCTCATATCAAGTCCTGCTTTGTGATCTTAGACAAGTCACTGGACTTCTTAGGGTTCCTAGACAATTCTCTGAGTTGCGGAGCATGTGGTGATTTGCATTGGTAGAAGGAATTTCCTCATCTAAATAAAAGCAATTTTTATTAGTATAAAAGAGACAGTTTGGAATAGTGGATTAAGTGACAGCTTTGCAACCAGGAAAACCTGAGTTCAAGTCTCACCTCTGACACATATTGGCTGTGAATTTCTGGACAAGACTCAACTCTTCAGAGTGTTATGTGACTCTTTAGGACAATAAGTTACAGAGAAGGTTCAGGACCTCCTTTATTGAGGGAGTTTCCTCATCTGGGAGCTTCTGAATCAGCTCTAATACCACTTTCATTATATGAAAGAGCCTTGCTTCCCATATTTAAGTAATTTATGGAATAAATGAGTTTCCCTGGCAGAGTAAATAAAGTGATTTATTACATCTAATTTATTAAGACATGTAATACTAATCCCCCCTGAACTGCCGTGTCCATCCTCCCAAAAGACTTTGATTCAATTATTTTGTAGGTATTGATATTTATTAACTTTATGTTTATGCTGTATGTATTTTATAAGTCTCTTCCCTCCTTAGAATATAAGCTCATTGTGACAAGGAATTGCCTAATTATTTTTATTTTGAATGCCTAGCAATTAGTAGGGGATTAGTAGATGCTTATTGATTGATTTATTAATAGCAAATAGTTTCTGAAAATTAGTTTCTATGATAGAGGAGGAAAACAGGCTATTGGACTTCTGAAGTTATAAATGTCTCAAATGAAGGGACTAATAGGTATTAAAAAAAAGGTGAATGTTTTCTATTTTGCAAGTTGAATTATAGTGGGAATGATTAGTGGATACATACCAGATCCAAAGTAGGGGCTGGAGGTGGAGAGGGCAGAGAGGAAGAAAGCCCTAAGTGAAATATTTTTGGAGTAACCAGTCCACAGACCAATAAACTTGAAAGTACCTAACGAAAGCTAATAAAAATGGATTGGAAAATTAGTGTACTCTAAAGTGCATGCTTGGCCCAGAGCAGTCATTTTAAAACTTGTTGAGGCTTGTTTCCATCAGCTGGGACCCCAAGCTCCGGGGCAGCACTAAGGCATAGTTTAGCAATGATGGATGAGATGTTCATCATAAAATTGTCAGTTCTTGTACTGCAATATTGTATGCTTTAGAGAGGGAAGGGGACTTGTTTTCTACTTTTTTGTGCCCAGAAAAATACTCAGCAAAAGGCTGAAGACATAGTATGCAAAAAATGAATACGGATTCAATGATGGATGAGGTACAAAAGATATATATCCAAAAGAACCTGTAGATTCCACCAAAACCCTGAGGTTCCATGGAGAACATTTAAAAAACCACTAGAGCATTGTACATTATAGGACTCCCATAGCACATGTTGCCTTGTGTATTTGGCATTTCACATAGTTACATTTATTTCATTCATCAAACATTTCCCTAGAATAGCATTTAACCACCTGCTGCCTTTCATTATTTTTAAACATATGTTATGCTTCTTTATAGTCCTTGTGGTACATAACTCAATTCCATACACATAGTAGGTGTTTTTAATACATGCAGATTTCATAAAAATAGTTGAATCAAATTAAATTTACTTCTTGGCTCCTAGGTCTCTCTAGTCACCATATAGCAGTGAAGTCCATTCAAAAATCAAACCATTCAGAGTAATTATAGTATTATAGAGCTAGAGTGCAATTCCTTTCACTAATAGACAGCCCTATACTTGGACCATTTTCCCCTTTCCTGCTCATATAATGCCAAGTATTTGGATTGCACCTTAAGACTTATAAATATGATTTTCCTTATTTATGTATGCAAGATTTACATACATTATCTCATTTGATTCTCATAACAACCCTGGGAAGTATATGCTGTTATTATCTCCATTTTATAGATGAGGAAACTTAGGATGAGAGATGCTAAGTGTTTCATCCAGGGTCAAATAGCTGGTAAGTGTCTGAAGGAGGATTAGAACTCAATACTTCTTGACTCAAGTTCAGTATCTATCCAGTGTGCCACATAAATGCGACTAATATGGAAGAAACATATAGACTTCTTTTAAAGTGACCAGAATTTCAGCATGCCAAAGTGGTGTTTACTGTCTGCAATCTGAAGCACCACAGAATGTATCAAAATTTACTCAAGTACCTAAATATTTTGATTGACCTACTTGGAAAATATATCAGTCAATTCATTTAAAATGTTAGTCAAAGTGACATTGTAGAGAAGACAAATACTGGTTGACAGAGTGAGTATTGCTTTTCATTCAGCTTGCATCAGATTAACACCATTTCTATGATTTCTCCTATTTTATTCTAATGTCCTCTCTACCTACGTCATTATGGCATGGAGTGGTTTTCTCAAAGTCTATGCCAAAACAACATAACCTCTTTATAGTTATGATTCTCAATTAAGAGACTCAAAAATCAAGTCCTTGTTATAGTCATTACAATATCATCTGTACTCAGGAACAATTGAGGACTTTATTTATAGGGAATTCTTCCTACTACCTTCAATATGTTCTGCTATCCTAAGCCCAGCCTAACTAGGGTTGGATATCATTAGGTTAGAGTCAGGGTGTTAATATTTTGATTGGCCACAATAATTTTTCAAGATAATTTGACAAGAGCTAGATTGATTAAGTAAAATCTGTGTTGGTGGAATAAGTAGTTCAAGATTAAAATACCAAAGTCATTCTCTACATTATTAACTTAGATATTTTGATGGATATTTTGATTAGTCTATGAACTCATCAATATGAATACTGCTGCCAATGATACAGGTGACAAGCTATTCACATCTTATTCCACATGATCCACTTCCCATAAATCTTCTACAAGGTGTTCAACCAATGTGTCCATGGACTTTGCAATATGTTGGCATTGATAGAGTGCTGGATACGGACCTAGAGATCCTGGACCATGGAGACTATATTCATTACATGGCTCAAAATTAAGTAGCATCATTAGAGGATCATTGATGTTAATAAGAGGAGTCTTTGAATCAGGGAGAAGGTTGGAACATTTAAAACACACTATGTCAGGACAGCTAGGTAGCACAATGGATAGAGTATCAGGCCTTCAGTTGGGAGGACCTGGGTTCAAATCTGGATTCAGACACTTTGTAATTGTGTGACCCTGAACAAGTCACTTAACCTCAATTCCCTATGTCTGACTGCTCTCCTGTCTTAGAATTAATGCTAAGACAGAAGGCAAGGGTTAAAAAAAAAGAAAAAGAAAAGAAAGAACTATATGATTTCTGAAAGGTAATCCAGCATTGTTCCTATTTAGTTCTCAGCTCACCCCATCACCCACCCTCAGTATCTGTACACAGTATATTTCCTGACAACTAAGTCTTTGTGTTGTCCTGTCAAGACAAAAAGGAGTCAAAAGTCACATGTTTTGTTTTGTTTTCTTTGTGAAAAATTCAGCCAAATTCTTCTTCATAGTTATGATTCTCAATTAAGAGACTCAAAAATCAAGTCCTTTTATAGTCAATACAATATCATCTGTACTCAGGAATACTTGAGGACTTTATTTATAGGGAATTCTTCTGCCTATTGGACTCCATGCTGGTCATCCTCCAACAAAGTAACAGATTCTTTTGGTAAGCATGTGGCTCACAGTTTGATGCTTTATTTAATATTAATAATCATAGGGTAGATGAGAAACATACTCAAGTTTATTATAACTTTCAGATACTTCTGTATGATTTTGAATTAAGCATGAGGTACATCTTGTTGGAGAGCCTTTAGACAGCATTTCATTCTACTAAATCAAATATGATTTTTATAGTCTATAAACAATAAGTCCAATGCCATTTAGTTCTCTCTATAAATTTTAATTGTATGAATATGATACTGTCTAGTGTAAATTATTTACAAAATTTTTCTTCTTCCTATATCATATCTTCATCTATAATGTCCTGTTATAGGTCTGCTCTCATAATGATTATATAAGGATGAGAAGAAATATAGACAAGAATTTAGTGGGATTTATTATCACATTTTCATAGTAAAATTAAGGTGGTTTTATCTTAAATATTTGTTATACCTCTCTTTTTCAAATATACTGAGAACCTATTCCACAATGCACTCAAAATTGTTTTGCTGAGAAGATGGACCTCTCCCCTTGTATATATAACCTAACCCAACAGTTCTTCCATTTGTTTTCTCTAGGAGCATTTCTCTTCCCAAAAGTACCAAATCAGAGACAATGTCATTAGATTATAAATGTTAAATCTATTGTAATTGTAGAGGAAAAATGTATTTACTTTAATGAAAATAGTTTTACAACTATATTTTGTTTCTCTTCTGTCTGTTGTTCTCCTTTCAGTTTCAGTCTCACATGCCCTCAGGATGATCTGGCATAGTCTGACAACTTCTTAAATTTTCTATAAACTTGCTTTTCTTTTCCTCAACTACTTTGAGCTGTTTTATGAAGTGATCATGCTTTAATCTTCTTTCATCTTTATCCAAATATTTTATAAATGAGTTTAGAATATTAATCAGTAAAGCCCCATTTCAACTTTGTTGTTGTTGTTAATTCATGTCTGATTCTTCATGATTTCATGTGGGGTTTTCTTTTCTTTTCTTTCTTTTCTTTTATTTTCTTTTTTATTTTTTCCCATGGTTACATAATTTTTATTGTCTCCCTCCCATCTTCCCTCCCCACTCATGGAGTTGACAAGCAATTCCACTGGATTATACATATATTATCACTCCAAACCTATTTCAATCTTGTTCACTTTTGTAATAATGTTTTAAAACCAAAACTGCAAATCATATACCCATATAAATAAGTGATACATCATTTATTTTCTTCTGGATTTCTATTCCCACAATTCTTTTTCTAGATGTGGATAGCATTCTTTTTCATATGTCCCTCAGAATTGTCCTGGATTATTGCAGTGCTTTTAGTAGCAAAGTCAATTACATTTGATCATCCCACAATATTTCTGTTACTGTGTATAATGTTCTCCTTATCCTGCTTATTTCCCTCTGTATCAGTTCATGTAGGTCATTCCAGTTCTTTTAGAAATCCAGCGATTCATCATTCCTTATAGCACAATAGTATTCCATCACCATCATATACCACAATTTGTTCAGCCATTCCCCAATTGAGGAAGATCCCCTCATTTTTCAATTCTTTGTCACTCATTTGCTTTTCTTTTCCTCAACTATTTTTCTTGGCAAATATATGGGAGTAGGCTACTACTTCCTTCTCTAGCTCATTATACAGATGAGGAAAATGAGGCAAATAGGTAAGTGACTTGCCCAGGGTCACATAACTAGTAAGTATCTGAGGCCAATTTGAAGTCAAGATAATGGATCTTCTTGACTTCAGGCCCAGAATTCAATCCACTGACACCTAGATGCCCCAGTGTTGACTTAGAAAACCACTAATTAACATTATCTGTCATGTTATTTGGTCTCTCCATATTCAGAACCTCTTGGCTCTCTTCTCAAAAAAAAGTATTCATGATACATAGGTATGAGGGTTCAGTAAAGGCTGAAGTCTTTTAGACTGTCTATTTTCTTCCTTCTAAAGTGTGTTTTCCAACTTTTTTCACTCTTTTTCCCTTTCTCTATTTTCACATTGAAGCTATTGAGTACCAAAGTACATTTTGGTTTAATTTAGGAAACCTTGTTGAGTTCTATATTTTAGGAATCTTTTGTACTCTGCAATTGATGTTGGCATATAAGCAAATCTCAAAACTCCTAGAATCATAGAATTTATTGCCTAAATTGGCTTCACAGCAGCAAGGAAACAGAAAGAGACAGGAGAATGAATTTAATTAAGGTATAGAAAGATAGGATAGTCTTTGTTCTCTCTTCCGCTTCTGATTTCATTTTAAAAAGAAGGAAATATGATCAGGTCTGAAAGAGAAGTTAAAAGATGGCCACATTATAACTGATGAAGGGCTGCTCAATGTTTAGATAGCAATCATCAATTTAACATCATTGGCAGACATTTTCTCTGAGAGTCATTTCATAAATTCTCTTGAGCACTGCAGCTTGAAGAATGCCTTCTCCTGGACAAAATTACAGATCACCTGGCAATGATGGACCCACCCCTTTCCTGTGTCATGGCTCAGAGAGTTTGCATGACAAAAGAATAATTGAATTGGTAATGCAAGTGTACATGACATATATCACCATTTTGCAACAGGAACATTTAAGTTATGAATAATGAAGTAGTTTCCCCAAGAGCAATTTATGGAAAAGGTACATTAGCAAAGCAAGCTCCCCCATCTTTTCAATTTGAACTTTATATCTAAGCTGGAAGAGCTGGAATTTGTTCTCTCTGCTCATTTAAATCCTTTTCTTCTTCTTGACTTCCACCAGCATATACTTCTACATGAGAGAGGGGTTGGAAAGGATTTATTTTTGTTATGTTTTATAGCTTAGTGGCATCCAGCCACGTGTACTGGATAGAAGTTGAAAAATGTTTTATGTCAAACATTGAGCATCTGCCAAAGAATCATATCTTCTGATTGATTTTATGTGACCTATAATTCATTTAAGTGTTTTTATCCCTGGTCATTTTGATGAACATAAACTTCTCAGCTGATATCATATATAACAATCAAATGAAGTATATGTCACTCTACCAAATGAAAAAATATTCTTTTCCTTTTTGAGATAATAGAAGGTATGTATATTTCTATTTTTAAAATCAAAACTCCTAAATTTGGAGTAAATATTCCAATTTAAAAAAGAAGGAAAGCAAATTATCGATAGGATCCTATGAGACAAAGAACAGGTGTGAATCATATACTCCAGCAGAGAAATGTCTTTGAGGTGCTTGACAAGAAGGAGAAAGAGGATATAGAAAATAAAACTATTTCAGGTAGAAAGGAGAACTATATTAGAAGTGTGGACAGGATGGAACAAGGACAGATGAATTCATTAGATCAGATTTAAGAAGTAGATTTTCACAGCTATAGAGCAGTGGGTAAGTCAATCTAACAAAAGCAAGACATCAGGGAAATCGGTGTTTCCAAGTTGGAAAAAAACCATAGAAATTTAGCATAAACCCCTTATTTCAGAGAGGAAGAAATGGATGACACAAGAGTAAATAGTACTTACTTGCATAAGGTAATAGAGATAGTAACTAGCTGAAGGAGGATTCCAGCCCTGATATTAAGACTCTAAACTCAGTGATCTTCCCACTATATATCATTTATTTATCACTAGTTTGACCAAAAAATATGGAGCTCGAAGACGACTAAGAAGAAGTGAGGCCTGGAGCAGAAGTGTGACCACATGGGGGCACAATGGTATAGCTGCATGGGCAATAGATCCCATTGGAACTACAGATAGCTCTTACTGTTTCCACATCCCATTCTGACCTTAATACTCCTATTCCTGAAACTGAGTTTAGATCAAAATCCTAAGCAGAGTTGAGAGGGAATTACCAACTACCTGTATGTACTATGGCAATGGAAAATGTTTCCTCATTTTTAAAAAATTTGAAATGGACCTTCTTTCAGAGATTTAGTATAAATGATGGCCAGGAATCTGCGAAGAGACTATTATGAGAACATCATTTGACCTAACAGAAAAAAAATGTTTTGTAGTGGTACAATGTAAATAGAGAACTAATCTTACAATCAAGAAGACAACTTCAAATTTGGTCACTGATATACCTTAAGTATTTCATAGTAGTCTTTTGTTCTCAGTAGCACAGGGAGTTATTGAAGACTAAGTTACAAAGGAGAAGCCTGTCTTTATATGGAGAAAATTCTCATACTGAGTATCTCTCACACAAGTGAAATCATATCTGGAGTAAAAAAATGTAGAAAGAGCACTGAAAGATGGAGTTAAGACACCTTACTACTTCTAGTTCTACTTCTGATCCTACAATTAGCTATTTGTGTGACTCAGGACAAATTATTTAATCTCATGATACCTCAGTATTTGTACTAGATTTTGTTTTTTTATAAAATCTATGATCCATCAATAAATATTTAGTAAGTGGCAAATATGTACAAGTCACTGTGAGGAATGCCAAGCAGTAGAAGATGCAAATGTTCAATAAAAATAATATAGTCATTGTGTTATTAAAATGTACCTGTATATTTAAACAATAAAATAATCATTCATTAAACACCTAATGTATACCATACAGTGTAAAAATGCCTTAAAATATTATCTCATTTGAGTTTCACAACAATCCTATGAGGCAGGTACTATTAATATCATCATTTTTACAATTGAGGAAATTAATGAAGGCAGAGATTAAGTGACTTGCCCAGTTTTACACAATAAGGATCTAAGATGATATTTGAACTCAAATCTTCCTGACTACTAGTTTAGAGCATTCTCTATCCCACTGTGCTATTCAAGTCTCCCTCCCTCTCTCCCTCCTCTCTTTTAATCTCTCTCTCTCTCCTCTGAAATATACATATATGTACGTATGTGTATATATCCTTTTTTCCACATATATGCTATACATATAGAGAAATATCTATCTCCTTTCTATATCTATCTATCTATCTATCTATCTATCTATCTATCTATCTATCTATCTATCTATGTGTGTGTGTNTATCTATCTATCTATCTATCTATCTATCTATCTATCTATCTATCTATGTGTGTGTGTATCAGAGAGAGGAGGAAGGGAAAAGAGAGGGAGATGTTATATACATAAATACATACACATATATTCATATATGTGTATGTATATACATAAATGCATATGTACAATTAGTTATTACACTTTAATGTATAGTTCTAATCTATTAATGGCACAGGTAGCATTCTAAAAGAATTAAAAAGAGTGAAATCACTAAGGGCTAGTTAGAGAAAAATTCATAAACATGAATTTTCTCTGGACATTGAAGGAAAGATAATAACATTTGAATGATCAGATAGGACATTTCAGAAAAATGGAATGTTTTGAACAGTTACATATATGAAAACATGCAAGATAGGCTCAAAGGAGAGTCAGGAGACAAGGTTTGGGCAAAGCAAAAGGGAATATCCTTACAAGAAAATGTTTAAGAATGTATGTGAGAAAAGGAAAGTGTACTCTTCACGTTTGTCCTTGTCCATTTGAGACTTGTGCATCAGCAAATTTCTGACTATTTCTTCATCATGTCTTGTAAATTCTGGAATATTCATGCCTAACAGAAAGCATAAAAAGTCTCAATGGGAAAACAACTTTTTAAAAAATAGAGCCATGGAAAACTTAATGTTTCTCCTCTCTTGGGCTACTCTCTCAGATTCTTTCTTGACTCTGACTGATGCTTGATTTAAGCATTCAAAATTGCCCCTTAATGCTTTACCCGATGCCTTAGACTTCATTGCTTATTCTGAACTTTAATCTGCTCAATATTCCCAGATTCATTGTGATTTCCTAGATAACTGATTCTTTACCTTCTTTGACCTTAAATGTTTACTTCCTTAAATCTCATAAGGGTAAGTTAACACTTCCTAACATTTGTTGGTTGCTAGATATAAAGTCACATACTAATAATATGACATTAATTGATATATAAGTAGTATTATGATTGTTATAATTATTGCCATTGTCTAGGTACAGCTTTATAAGGAAGCATATAGATCTGTTATATGTCTTCTAATGGCCAATATAATGTAATTCCAAAATGGGCCTCTCTTCTCTCTCTCTGACCCTTTCATTAATATTTAGGCATTATTCTCATAAGGTCCTAACAGAACTTTTTTCTCTTTGCAGCAGTACTTAAAGCAATCACCCAACAAGTGTTTATGAATATCTACTATATATAGGGTCAATTTCATCTCAGTCATGAGCACTGAAAAGTAGATCAATTAAAGCTATTGGATAGAGAACCAGAAGATGTATAGAATGTAATCTCCCTGAGGACAGAAACTATTTCTTTCTTTTTTTTTGTCTATCTCTAGTTAAATCAAATGGGTTTGTTAATCTGGTTTTGTTGCTATGACTTTGTTAAATCACATTGTAAATCACTCAGTCTTTTTGGAACACAGCTTTCACATTTATAAAATTAGCAGATGGGGCTAGATGATCTCTAAGGTCTATTCTAGCTTTAACTCCCTGTTGATAACTATAATTTATCCTTGTTTCATTTTCTGTTCAAGTTTAGGTTTCTCACTCAATTGAATTAAGAATGTATGTGATGTTTCTTAGCAATCAAAATCTCATCATATTGTTACGTGCAAAATTATGATAGCCATTTCCACTAATGGAACTCCACATCTATCAATAATACTACTGCTTATCATTGCAGAGCTAAAAGCTCAAACATTAAAGAAATCAAAAAGTTGCCAGGATAGCTCTGTATCTATTGGGCAATGTTGCTGTGGAGTGGCTCCAGGGAACAGAAAGGATCAATCCATTTCATTACAGAAGACCTTTATTAAGTATCTACTATGGGCAAGATTAAAAAAGTGTCTCCTATATCAATTCCCTTAGTCCTTATATATGACATGTTCATTTTGAAATCCATGTTTTTCCAAAAAAAAAAAGAAAGAGATGAAGTATGACCTAGTCAGTGGAAGAAGCACTGGAATTTGATTGAGAAGACATGTTGTTCATGTTTCATATCTGCTATGTATTACTTCTCTCAGGCTCAATTTCTCCATTTACAAAAAAAAATCTGGACTAGATAATCTCTAAGACTCCCTCTAACTCTAAATCTGTGATCCAATGACTCTCTGCATATTCAAATTCTAAATTTTCATGAAGATATAGGGTTTCAGTTCCTTCCTCAAAATTCCTCCAATTTTTGTAAAATATAGTAAAATATGGCAATGAGCATTATATTTGGAGTCAGAAGACCTGAGTTCAAGTTTAGATACTATTATTTAATTTCTTCAAAAGACTCCCTAGAGAAAACAGGATTAAACATGTTCTCCTAAGCCTCAAAGGGCAGAAGCATGAATAATGAGACAAAACAGCAGAGATAGGTTTGATGTAAATAAAAACATCCTACAACTTGAATAATGTAAAAGTTAATTGTGGGACTTTGAGAGATAATTAAGTTCATCTATCTTACTAGAGGTATTTAAGTGAAGGCAAGATGACTCCTCATTGGGCATATTGAGAAGAGAATTCTTATTGAAGAAATGATTGGTCACACTATGTGGCCTTTTATGACTCCTCTACCTCTGAGATTCAGAAATTCTCTGATTCTCTTTCCCTTGAAACCTTGTACAAGTCCCATAACTTCTCTAAAACAGCTTCTTCATCTTAAAAATGACAGAATTGAACGAGTTCTCCAAGCTATCTTTGAACTCTAAGACCTATAATAATTTGAATTCTGGTAGCTCTCATTGTCTATAATAGTGATTCCCAAAGTGGGTGCTACCACCCCCTGGTGGGTGCTGCAACGATCCAGGGGTGTGGTGATGGCCACACTTTTTTTGTATTACATTCTATTCTGAGTTCAATAAATAGTTTCATAATTTCCAGGGGATGCTAAGTAATATTTTTTTCTGGAAAGGGGGCGGTAGGCCAAAAAAGTTTGGGAACCACTGGTCTATAACAAAAATTACATATTTTAGTTCTAACCTAGGTCATGTCTCACATTATTCTGTTTCTTGGGTACAAGATCCTTTCTTCTTAGCTACATTTCAAATTCTTTCAGGATAAGGATCATAACTATCCTTCTTGAACCCAATTTAGTGCTTACAATAAGTCAAAATGGGTACATAGTAGTTGCTTTAAATGATTTTGTTTTTGGTTGATTCTCTTCATACATCTGCAACTTTTATGATCCCAGCAAGAAAGAAGAGGAATTGGATAGCCATTTAAAGCAATCTGACTCTTAGTTATGGATAAAATTTTGCATTTCTTTTCCTGAATCCAGAACAAGATACCAGGAATCAGTTTCTGCAATCCACTTCAAAGATCTTAGAATGCTACACTGATAATAAGCAGCCAGACTCTAGTCTTGTGGCTAATTTAGAAGGTCCCCATTGAGTACTGTGCCTGGCAGTGTGATTAGCATTACCTCTGGTGAGATCAAAGTATGTTTCTCTGGAAAAGCCTTATTATTCTAGACATTTCTCAAATACGTCTCAAAATAAAAAAAGTAAAAGCTATATTTGCATCTTCATTCCTGGAAGAGTGATGTTCCATGTTCTTGTTGTAGAGAATGATTCCTAATTAGGTCTCAGAAATCTTCCTAGTGAAATGTCTTAAACTCTGATATTTTTGCTTTAAGGTTTTATGTATTGAGTTCATTGTAGTAAATATTTTTTCTCCATCAAACTATAGCCTATGACTCTCTGGAGTTGTACATATAATCTAATGAAACTATTCTCTCTTTTAGAGCCATAGTACATTCTTCCTCATATTCTTCTGATGAAAAAGTAAATTCATTATCAGTGGATAATATAAATGTTAAGTCTCTAATGTATTCAGAGATCTGTGATACTACAACTAATAATAGCCAACATTTATGTAGCACTTTAAAGTTTGCAAAGCACTATCTATCTATCTATCTACCTATCTAGATATAGATATAGATACATATGTGTTATATTCCTATCTGAGTCTTACAACAATCTTCCGAGATTAGATGCTATAGATATTATCACCATTTGACAAATGATGAAACTGAGGCACAAAAATTATATAGCTTTCCCAAAAAATAATCCCAGGAAAGATGACAGATGCCCATATCAAACAGTTCTTGTATTAGACTGTTGATTTACCAGTTGATCAACCAGACACTGTTGATTTAATTGTCTAAAGGAATTCCAGTAAAAGTCTTAGGACTTGGGAAGTTGTAAGAATGAATCATAAATTCTGTCTTTTACTTTAAGCCCCAGCCAGAGATTATACACTGGTAAATACTACAATTTTAAGCTGATGCTCTTTCTTTCTGAGCTCTACAATCGCCTTTGTCCATCACATTGAAACAATATAACACACCACTTAGGAATATGGATGGTTAATTGGTTTTTATCACATTTGGTGGCTTAAGAAACAAAGTAACTGTGTAAACACAATTAGGTAAACATACTTTTAAGAACAAATATAAGCCTACTCCAAATCACCCCTCCTCTTCCCAAAAGAAAACAATCTAGTTCAGAAATATGTTTATCCACCCACTCTAGAGTTGGGAAGGTAAAGGAAAGGAGACAAATAAAAAATCACTGATCTCTGCCTGCAATCTAAGTGAATTTAAAAATGTATTGATCATTTACCCTTCTCTCCCTCATGGTATTTGTGCCTCTGGACTTCCTCTCTCTGGATTCCTCTAGGTCAGTGATGGTGAACCTTTCAGAGATGGCATGCCAGGGCCCACCCCCCACTCCACCCAGACCAAGGGCCATGCCCATCCCCCCAAGAGATGACATGCTGTGTCCTTCCCCCCTCCACATGCTGGGCACTCCCTGCCTCCCCTTACCACAAAGAGCCCCCATTGGGCTGCTGGAAGGAGGGGCAGGTGAAGTGAGGAATCTTCTCAGCCAGTATAGAGAGGGAGAGAGGAGAAGCCTGAGCATTCTGCTCCCTTCCAGCTCTGTGACCTATGAGCCAGCCACCCACCTTACCCCCTGGGTGTTCCCATGAGGCTGCTGGACAGATGGCCAGGGAATATGAAAAAAAGTCTATGAAGTCTTTGGAAATATTAGCAGTAATGGCCATTCTTGTTGAGGTAATAGTCAGTTAATAGGATACTACAATGTCTCTGTGACAGGTAGAGACCAATAGAAAATTTTAACATCCAGGAGAAACATTTTATTAGATCATTATTTATAGCTGCTAGAAAAATAAGCATTTTACCCCAAGTATGACCCCATGTCTCTCTTCAAGGTATTATGTAAGTATATTGATTTAACCATTCCTATTTTAAATTAGCAAATACAAAATCTGGAAAATGTATTAATTTGATCTACAGGCAAATAGTAACTAATAAAGGCAGAGAGGTTTAGTTCAAGGGGAAAATACTTAATGCTGACAAAAATGTAAGCAAAATATACTCAACAAATTTGGTAATTGTCCTTTACAACATTTGACTCTATGGGTCAATAAATATATTTAAATGTCATCAATCTTAGCTTGAATTTTTTAAACATTTATTAATATTTATTTTTTAGAAAGGTTAACATGGTTACATAATTCATGCTCTTACTTTCCCCTTCACCCCCCTAAACTCCCTCCCCCCCCCATGGCTGATGCGTATTTCCACTGGTTTTAACATGTGTCATTGATCATGACCTATTTTCAAATTGTTGATAGTTGCATTGGTGTGGTAGTTTCGAGTCTACATCCCCAATCATGGCTGCATCAACCCCATGTGTACAAGCAGTTGTTTTTCTTCTGTTTCCACTCCTATAGTTCTTCCTCTGAATGTAGGTAGCATTCTTTTCCATAAGTCCCTTAGAATCTTAGCTTGAATTTGATCTGTAGCCCTGACATTTTTATTCATTGAGATGCTAAGATATATTGATTTCCTTATAATCACAATCAATTAATTATTATTTATTGAATATGTTCAAAGTAAAAGGCATTATAAAAGATTTATGCTTTCTACTCACTGAGATCATAAGCTGGTTTGAGGAAATAAGACATTTGTGTAGACTATACATATTGCTAAGCGAAGTTCTAAATCCCAGAGCTTCTACCTGAAGACACAGAAGTAGAGTGACTGGTCTAAGGTCACAAAACTAGTAAGAATGAAAGATGAAATTTGAAACTTTCCTTCCTGACTTCTAGCCCACCAATCTATATGCTTCTTTCAATAAATTTTGATGAATGAAGTATGTGTAAAATAAGTAGGGAGAGAAATTTTGAGGAAGGAGAGATCACTTTGGATTGAGTCAAGCTGGACCGATCAGAAGAAAAAAAACACCAACTTCCAGTTAGAGGTTCTTTGAGGAGGTTCTTGAAATCTGGGGTGAAGTTGAAGAGATTTTATAGGACATTCCAGAAACTTCAGAGACAAAGGAACATAAGCTATATTTTAGAGATATTGAGTAGACCAGTGATGGGCAAACTTTTTAAAGAGGGGGCCAAATGAAAGGAAATGCTCATCTGTCAGTCTGTTTCTAAGGCAACTCTTTCGAGGTTTCATTGTATTGTATCCCACTCATTGTATTCATCAGATTAGGATTAATGTTGCAGGCCAGATAGAACATTACAGGGGGCTGCATCTGGCCCTCTGGCCATAGTTTGCCCATCACTGGAGTAAACCAATTGGGCTAGATTGAAGGACTCTCCTAGAGAAGGAATAGATTAAGAAAAGACTGAGAAGAGAGTTCAGGGCCAAATTGTAAAGTCCCAAAGATTCTACGAATAAAGAAAATGATCATGATGCCCTGCCAAAACCTACTGTCTATCCTGCCTGATAAATTAACTACAATTAACTTTTTAAGATTAGTTCCTCATCTCCTAATGTTTGAGGGGAAAAAGTTTCTCAATAAAATTGTCATCAGTTATAGTGGACTATGTTGTTAATACTCTTTATATCTTTAACCTGACAATTTCACTCTGTTAGAAAGTCTAAAAATCAGAGCAGATTTTAGAATAGACACGAAGCCTCTAAGAGAATAAGGTTTAATGTTAAGCATCACATTAATTTTATTCATTGAAATAACAAATTTTAAAATATTTAACAACAGAGAGAATGGCAGAAATAACTATAAAAACAAATAAAATGCAATGACACTACAAAGCAAAAATACTTTTCTATAGATTTCATGATATTTTGACAAGGTTATTTATTTTGAGTTTGATTTTCATCTCTTATGGCTATGAAAACATATAATCCTTTTCATAGTTTTACAACATTATTAACATTATACTGAATCAGAGTGAGTAGTTACCTATTCAGTATGAATTCAATAGATAATTTTAGGACTTCTTACCTCAAGAATATTTTCATAATCATTGTGTCTAGAATTACTATTATATATTCATTCATTTGCATTAAGTAGTCATTAAAAATTATTTCCCTATGTACATTTCATTAAACTATCAGTGATTGACATCTTAATATGCACTAGTTTATCAGAAGTTGTCAAGCTGTCATCATTTAGAGTTGAAAAATAGATAGATATGGTTACTTAGATAGATATAGAGAAATAGATATTGATTGAGATTTAGGGATAGAATATGCATTCCCTCCTGACCTCTCTCTCTTTGACTCTGAGAAATCAAGAAAAACCAAAAGCATCACAAACAAGCATGCTCAAGCAAAACAAATTCCCACATTGGCCATGTAATTCATGGGTGAGTATATACTTCACACACATACACACACACACATACACACATATGTAGATAGATAGATGAGAGAAAGAGAGAGAATGTGAATAGTTGTATGTTCATATGTTCACCTGAATTCAAATGCTGACTCCAATATTTACTAGTTCTGCACACAAGGTAAGTTACTTAACTACTAAATCTATTTCTTATAAATGAGGATAAGAATAGTTGATATAATAGGGTTGTTATAAAGATTAAATGAGAAAATATTTTTAAAATATTTTTCAAACCTTAATATATAAATGCTGATGCTGCTGATGAATGAACCTCATCTGAATTTTGCAAGGTATATATCTCCCAAAGCCCTTTTTTCTGTGTTAGCTGCAAAATGTCTTTGGTCAAACATTTTCAAATGACAAGTGGGATAGTTATTTTAGAACTTCTCTTGAGGTTGTACCCTTTGGGTCCCACCTTCCCACTCAGAATAGATTGAATTCCCCAAAATGACCACATATCCATTGGACTATTTCATATAATTTCTATCAACATCCAAAGTAAAGGTAGCCTCTTTGAAGGTTTTTAAATTTGAAATGAGAGATAAGTCATTCAAAATTCAGCTGGTCTTCTATAATTATAGATAGATTTGAGCTCATATTTTCTTCTCTTATAATTCTGTTTTCCTAAAGGTCTAGTGGACAATACTGTTTATGTATAGCCCTTTACAGGTATCCATCAGCACAAAAAATGGGCGGGAGGGTGGAACATATTTTAATAATAATGTACATGGTCATATATTTCTAAGCAGAAGTGCCTTGGATGGATCAAAATGTGGAACATGCAGAGTTCCTAAGAATAATGTTCCTTATGAAAGAAAATATAGAATCATAAATTCAAAAGACAATTTTGAAAATAAATTTTCCTTCCAAACTGCCTCTACAGTTAGTCCAGCATCATGAGAAAACAACATGAGTCCTGTCTCCCTGCCTTTCTGAGATCATTGCATCTAGCTTCGTAAAGTAGGAGTCTAAATAGGGGAAATAAAAACAGACAGCATACAAGGCATTTAAAAAAATAAATTTACACAGTAGGCTTAGAATATTTGAAAATGTTAACCCAGCTCAACTGCTACTGTCTGCCTGCAAGTGAGGTAAAATTACAATCTCTGAAGTATTAAAGTTGAAAACCAATGAAAGTGGAGTGTCTTTTGGATGGGCTACAAAGTATTTCAAACAAGGAATTAGACAGGAGATATAGTGTAAAGAATGGTAACAAAGACATATGCAATGAGGAAAATTTATGAGCAGGACTCATTGTGATCCAGTGGTGTGAACATTATCAAGAGAACTAAAGACCTTTAAGATATTGGGTCGATTTTAGTGAAAAACTTTTAGAATGACATAGACAAGAGAATAGACAGATATGGTTGCTCCACTATGTGCATTATTAGAGAGAATTTTCAAATCATGAAGTTCAGAGATGCATTTGAAAATCGTTGTTTTGGAACTTTGCTTAATTGTCTAAATAAATTGCCAGAAGCAATTTTCAAAAGTATCAGAATTCTATTGCCAGGACCAGTAGAGAAAGAAAAAGTAAAGTAACAATTATAATGACTCACATTTTTATAGAACTAATATTTACAATTAATTTACAACTAATATTTACACAGTTTTATAACAACTCTGTGAGGGAGGTAGTGCAACTATTATTGTTCCCATTTTACAGACTACATAATTGAAGTGAAGTTTAAATAATCTCTCCTACATAAGCAAGCAAGAAAATGAGAAAACAAAAAATAGAAGAGTAAGAAAAGAAGGAAGGAAGGAACAAATGAAGAAAGGAATGAAGACATGAAAGCAAGAACTAAAGAGGGAGAGAGAGAAAGTGGGAGGAAAAATGTGGAAGTTTGTGGATCATCAGTTGAAAATAAGGGGACACAAAGTCATCTACTTTTATTTTTTATACTTTATTATTTCATTTTTCTAATTACATGCAAAAACAATATTTACATTTTTTCAAATTTAAGAGTTCTAAATATTCTCTCTCTCTTCCTATCCTCCTCCCTCACTGATAAGTCAAACAATATGACATAGATTATATTCGTATGATCATGCAAAACATTTCCACATTAGCCATGATAGAAAAAAAAATAGAGACCTCTCTAAAAAAAAACAAGAATAATGAAAGGTTAAAAATATGCTTAAGGGTTCCGGGTTAAGATGGCGGCAGAGTAAGAAGCAGCTCTTAACCTCTCCTGACCAAAACACACAAAACTCCTCAAGGGGACAGAAAAACAAGTCCAGACAAAGGGAGGAACCCCACAACAGGGCACAGCATGGAAAGTACGTGGAATCGAGGCATTTCCAGGCTATAAAGGGGTGAAACAGCCCTCACGAAATCTCTGGCTGAGCAACCACCCCACCCCAAACCCCTCCACACTCATAGCTCCGAAGCCAGCTAAAAAGAAATAGAGCAAGTTTGGGGCACCCATCGAGTCATTGGCAGCTCCGGGGCCTGTTCCTGAGAGCAGCAAGATTTAGGACCCTATTAAGCCAAAAAACGCAGGCGAAATCTGAGCACGGGAGCAGGACGCTGGGCGCAGAGCGCAGGCTGAGAGCACAGGCACTGCGGAGGCGTGGGTGGAGGCAGACACAGTCAGGAACTAAAGCCTAAGTGGGGAACCAGTGTGGACAGGTATACGACTGTGGAAGCAGCGCCCTGAGACTTGTAAAGAAACCTCCAGCAGAGGATCAAGTAAGGGGGCTTGACCTTTGAAAAAACCAGAACTCATACCTCAGGAGCCAATAGACCGCGGACAGACACTGAGCGCGAGGATAAACCTGAGAAGCTGCTGGGCTAATGATGGCTACTCAGTCTCAGGAAGTTCAGAAGAGAAAGAATAACAACAAGAAAAAGAAGTCTTTAACAATCCACAGCTTTTACACAGAGAAAATCCAGACAACCGAGCAAACAGAGGAGGAGAACAAACAAGCATCTGGACCCTCCTCAAATAAGGAAAACTCACAAGCTATGGAAGAGTTCAAAACTGAGATTTTGAGGCAAATGGAAGAGATCTGGCAAGAAAATAACTGTTTAAAAGGTAGAATCTTGCAATTGAACACCAGAGATGACCAGATTGAAAAGGAATACCAAAAGATTATGGCCGAAAACCAGAAGATTATGGCCCCAAACCAGAAGATTATGGCCAAAAACCAGAAGATTATGGCCGAAAACC
>NC_058132.1:312633770-312666121 GCF_016433145.1 Gracilinanus agilis | reverse complement strand
CTGATGCAGAGCGAAAGGAGCAGAGCCAAAAGAACATTGTACACAGAGACTGATATACTGTGGTAAAATTGAATGTAATGGACCTCTGTACCAGCAGCAATACAATGACCCAGGACAATTCTGAGGGATTTATGGTAAAGAAAGCTACCCACATTCAGAGGAAGGACTGCAGGAGAGGAAACATATAAGAAAAACAACTGCTTGAACGCATGGGTCGGGGTGGACATGATTGAGGGTGTGGACTCGAAACTACCACACCAATGCAACTACCAACAATTTGGAAATTGGTCTTGATCAAGGACACATGACAAAACTAGTGGAAATGTGCATCGGCCATGGGTGGGGGAGGTGCGGGGGGGGTTGAAGGGGAAAGGTGGAGCATGAATCATGTAACCATGTTAAAAATGAATATTAATAAATGTTAAAAAAATATGCTTAAGACTCCATTCAGACTTCATCTGTTCTTCCTCTGGAAGCAGATCATGTTTTTCATCATTCAGAACTGTCTCAGATCATTGTAATGTTGAAAATAGGTAAGTCATTCACAGTTGGGCATCATACAATATTGCCATCAATTTATGCAATGTTTCCTGGTTCTAATAATTTTACTTTGTAACAGATTATAAAAGTCTTTCCAGGTTTTTCTGAAACCATTTACATCATTATTTCTTATATTATATTAGTGTTCCATCACAATCATATACCTCAACATGTTCAGATATTTCTAGTTGATGGGCATCACTCAATTTCTGATTCCTTACCATTACAAAAAGAGCTGTTACAAATACCGTTGTAGATATAGTTCCTTTTTTTTCTTTACCTCTTTGGAATACAACCCTAGTAGTGGGATTGATGAGTCAACGAGCATACTCAAATATATTCCTTTGAGCATAGTTACAGACTTCTCTACAGAATGATTAGATCACAACTCCACCCCCAGTGCATTAATTTCTTAACTATCCTTCATCCCTTTCTATTTGTCATTTCCCTTTTCTGTCATGTTAGCCACTTTGTGAGGTGGTACCTCAGAGATTTTTAATTTAAATTCCTCTAATCAATAGTAATAGTATTTTTATTTAACTACAAATAGCTTTGATTTCTTCTACTGAAAATTGCTTGTTCATATCTTTTGACTCTATCAAATGAAGAATAACATGTATTCTTACAAATTTGTCTCAGTTCACTATATATTTTAAAAATGAGGTAATTAGTAGAAAAACTTGATATAAAATCCCCCGCCAGTTTTCTGCTTTTCTTCTAATCTTGGTTGTATTAGTTTTCTTTGGGCAAAACGTCTAATTTAATGTAATCAAAATCATCCACTTTGGCTCTCATAATGCTCTTTATCTCTTGTTTGGTCATAAATTCTTTCCTTATCCATAGATCTAACAAATAAACTAGAAAAACTTGATATAAAATCCCCCCTCCCCCAGTTTTCTGCTTTTCTTCTAATCTTGGTTGTATTAGTTTTCTCGTAATGCTCTTTATCCCTTGTTTGGTCATAAATTCTTTCCTTATCCATAGATCTAACAGATAAACTATTCTGTGCTCTTCTAAGTTGTTTGTGATATCCCCCGGTATGTCTATTCTAATATTTAAGGAATTGTTTTCTATAGTGATTTCTAATATTTAGTGAATTCTAGTGAATATAGTGAATTCTAATATTTAAGGAATTGTTTTCTAATAGTGATTTTTTTGTGTCTCCTTTGTCATTTGGCTGAAGAGTCCTTCTATTTAGTGAATTTTTATATATCTTCTTCCATTGGACTAACTTGTTTTTCAAGATGTTCTCTTCAAAGGATTTTTGTGTTCCTTTCACCATTTGGCCTGTTATGTTTTTAAGGTGCTATTATTTTCAGTATTTTTTTGTGTGTGTCTCCTTTAACAAACTATTGGCTTTTACAAAATTATTTTCTTATGAGGGGGTATCCATTGATTGAAGATTGAATGAACAAATTATGGTATCTGATGATGATGGAATACTATTGTGCTGAAAGTAATGATGAACTGGAGGAATTACATGTGAACTGGATAGACCTCCAGGATTTGATGCAAAGTGAAAGGAGCAGAGCCAGGAGAACATTGTACACAGAGACGGATACATTATGCCACAATCAAATGTAATGGACTTTTCTATTAGCAGCAATGCAATGATCCAGGACAATCCAGAGGAACTTATGAGAAAGAACGCTGTCCAAAACCAGATAAAGATCAGTGGGAACAGAAATCCAGAAGAAAAACATATGATCAATCATTTAGTTCAATGGGGATATGATTGAGATTTTGAAGTTAAAAGATCACTTTATTGCAAATATGAATAGTATAGAAATAAGTTTTGAACAATGATACATGTATAACCCAGTGGAATTGCTTGTCAGCTCAGAGAGTAGGTAGGAAAGCAGAGTTGGCCTAAATCATGAGTCATGTAACCATGGAAAAATACTCTAAATAAATAAATGATTAGTTTTTTTTCTTTCATCACTATCATTTCTCTTCCCAATTTTTCTCTCTTTTTATTTTTTGATTTTTTCCACACATTTGTGTTGGTACTGATACTAATTCATGATTTTCTTTGAGGTCTTTCATGTATCTATTATGACATTGTTGTCTTCTTCTAAGTTTGTAATTTGATCTTCCTATCATCTCAATAACTTTATATAATCATGTTCTGTTGTTGTTTACTCATTTTACTATTTCTTGACTTTTAACTTTATATTAAAGCTGTACTCTTCCCTTCTAATCTTTGTTACATTCGTTTTTCTTATTAAAATCTTTTCAATTTAATATATTCCAAATTATTTATTTTGCAACTTATAATGCTCTCTATCTCATTTGGTCATAAATTCTTCCCTCCTTCTTAGATTTGCCAGATAAAGTATTCTGTGTTCCTCTAATTTGATTATGGTATCACTTTTTATATCTAAATCATAAATCCATTTTTACCTTGTTTGGTATAGGTTGTGAGATATTGGATTACATCTGGTTTCTGCTATCCTGTTTTCCAATTTCCTCTGCAGTTTTTGTTAAATGGTGAGTTATTATTCCAAAATTTAGAGGCTTAGAGTTTATCAAATACTAAGTAGATAATGTCATTTACCCCTATATATTGTGTATCTAATCTATTGTTCTGCCATTCTATTTCTTAGCTAGTACCAGACTGTTTTGATGATTACTGTTTTAAAGTAAAGATGGAGATCTGGTATTGCTAGAATTGCTAGACCACCTTATTTCACATTTTTTATTAATTGCTTTGATATTCTTGATCTTTTGTTCTTCCAGATGAATTTTGTTATTATTTTTCTAGTTCTACAAAATAATTATTTGGTAGTTTGATTGGCACAACACTGAACAAATAATAATTTAGGTAGATTATCATTTTCATTATAGTAGCTCAGGCTACCATTGAGCAATTAGTATTTTCCCAACTGTTAAGACATGATTTTATTTGTGTGAAAAATGCTTTGTAATTGCATTCAAATGAATCCTGGGGTTTTTCCTCTCAAGTAGATTCCAAGATAGTTAATGTTATGAAGAGTTATTTTAAATGGAAATTTTTCTTTCAATTTCTTTCTGCTGATCTTTCTTGGTAATATATAAGAATTCAGATGATTTAAATGGATTTATTTTGTTTCCTGAAACAACTAAATTTATTAACTATTTCATCTAGTTTTTTATTTGATTCTCTAGGATTCTCTAAGTATACCATCATAACATCTGCAAAGAGTGGTAGTTTAGTTTCCTCATTGCCTACTTTAATTCTTTCAATTTCCTTTTCTCATTGCTAAAGATAGCATTTCTAATACAATATTAAACAATAATGGGGATGATGGGCATCCTTGCTTTACCCTTGATTTTTAGGAAGGATTCTAACTTATCTCCATTACATATGATTCTTGCTGATGGTTTTAGCTGGATAATACTTATTATTTTAAGTAATTGCTCATTTATTCCTATACTTTCTAGTGTTTTTAATAAGAATGGTCATTGTATTTTGCTAAAAGCTTTTTCTGCATCTACTGAGTTAATCATGTGATTTCTATTAGCTTGTTTATTGATGTGGTTCAGTATGCTGAGAGTTTTCCTAATATTAAACCAATACTGCATGTCTGATATAAATCCCATCTGTTCCCAGTGAATGATACTTATGATACATTACTGTAGTCTTCTTACTAGTATTTTATTTATTTTGTATCTATATTCATTAGTAAATTGGCCTGCAATATTTTTTTCTGTTTTTGTAATTCCTGGCTTTTGTAACAGTACCATATTTGTGTCATAAAAAGGATATGGTAGGATTCCTACTCTAAACATTTTCCTAAATAGTTTATATAGTATTGGGATTAATTGTTCTTTAATGATATGATTCACTTGTGAATCCATCTAGCACTGGGGATTTTTTTCTTAGAGAATTCATTAATGGCTTATTCAATTTCTTTTTCTGTGATGGGATTATTTAAGTATTCTATTTCATCTTTTGTTAATCTGGGCAATTTGTTTTGTCATATTTATTTGCAAATAATTGGGCAAAATATCACCTAATGACTACATTAACTTTCTCTTCCTTGGAGGTGAGTTCACCCTTTTCATTTTTGATACTGATTATTTTATTTTATTTCCTTTTTTTTATTCAAAATAACCAATGCTCTGTCTCTTTAATTCATTTATTTATAAAACAAATTCCCAGGGGCAGCTGGGTAGCTCAGTGGAGTGAGAGTCAGGCCTAGAGACAGGAGGTCCTAGGTTCAAATCTGGCCTCAGCCACTTCCCAGCTGTGTGACCCTGGGCAAGTCACTTGACCCCCATTGCCCACCCTTACCACTCTTCCACCTAGGAGCCAATACATAGAAGTTAAGGGTTTAAAAATAAAAAAAAAAAAGAAGAGAATGAGCTTACCCTTGACTCCATACATGATTTAAAGCTAAACTATTTTTTCTCATAAAATATTGGGAATGGAATGGTTTTGAAGAGTATTAGAGTTGGAAGCCATGAACCTGGATTCAAAATTTGTCACTGTGAATAAATTATTTAATCTATCTAAGATACAGTTTCCTCCTTAGTAAAATGAAGGTGTTTTGACTAGATCATTGATATCAACATCAAATAGAACTGAAGGTCACTAAATGTACATTATTTATATTCTATTGTATTTTTTATTTATTCTGTTAGACATTTCTCAATTACATTTTAATTCAGTTTCAGTTTACACTCCAGTGCTATGGACCACATGAGGGCCACAAGTCTGACACTTCAGGATTAGATAACCACAAAATCTTTTCAAGCTCTGTGATCCATATACATCTTTTTCAGTATCCTCAAATTCTTTCTTCACTCCTTTAAAAGCCTCAGGGTTATCCTCACATCTTTGCCTTTCTAGGTAACCCTGTCACTCCATTTCATGGCACATTAAAATGGCTTCTGGCCAGGCAACAATAACAATTATTGTCTGCTCAAATTCTACTTGCTTCTCTTCATACCAATAGATGAGATCCTCCTTTTCCATGTCAACATAATTATAAAAAATAAGTTTTATTGGAAGCTTTCATTTTTATCTCATCTTATATCATCTAATTCTCTTCCATTCGTCCTGTTTTCCTTTTTCCAGAGAGTCAACCATTATAAGAAATAATTTTTAAAAACAGAAAAAAGAGGAAGAAGGGGGAAAAATCAACAAAAATAATCAACGTATCAAAAAAATTCAGTTTTATGCAATGTTCTACACTTGTATTCCCTTTCAGTGATCAGCAAAGGGGGGACAGAAGACATATATGATAAATGGAATGGGAGGCAGTAAGAGGGAAACAGAGACAGAGAAAATAAGACAATTTTGTGGTATTTGTCCCTTCCCATGAACATTCTTGGTTTGTAGTATATAGTTGTAATGAAATATTTTTGTACTAAAAGAAATAATGAGTAGGACAATCAGAAAAAACCTGTTAAGATGCAGATGAAATGATACAAATTGAAGTGATATGGGGAACATAACATACAGTAACAAGA
The DNA here is from genome assembly GCF_016433145.1 of Gracilinanus agilis. NCBI lineage: Eukaryota > Metazoa > Chordata > Mammalia > Didelphimorphia > Didelphidae > Gracilinanus > Gracilinanus agilis. The sequence continues at coordinate 312,660,124 of NC_058132.1, read as the reverse complement.
ATAATGTACAATGATCAGTGGTGAATAACTTAGTTATTATCAACAATGAAAGGATCCAGAACTACTCCAAAGGATTCATGACAAAAAAGGCGACCCACAGCCATAGAAAGAATTGATGGAGACTGAATGCAGACTGAAGTACACCATTTTCACTTTATTTCCTTCATAAGTTTTTTTCTTCTATAAGCCATCTGCGTCTTCTTTCACAGCATGACAAACATGGAAATATCTATTGCATAATAGCACATGTATAACTATATTTTATCATCTGCTTTCTCAGGGAGGGAAGAAGAGAACATGGATCACAAAATGTCAGAGAACAATTATTAAACATTGTATCTACATATAAAATAAATTAAATGTTAAACAATTAAGTAAATTCACTTTCTTTTGACACAATGATGCTTACATAGGCAATGGGGAAGCCCTACCAAACAATGTTTACATAGTAAGAGAAAATTGAATTAATTCCTTGCTTATTCCACAGCTTCCTTTTTGAGCTTGGTGATAAATACCATAAGAAACATGCCAAAATCATTATCCCTGTAAGATAGTATATTTCTGACAAATGATTTTATTTTATCCAAAAGTATCTCAATTTTAGGGAAGCTTTTCATTTGTGACCTGGAGGCTCCACATTTTCCACAGCCGACTTGGTCTTTCTCTGAACGAACTGTTAATTATCTTTCCACCAACTTGCAGGCTCATTAATAAGCTTCTAGTTTATGCAGCCCATTTAATTCCCCAAGGCTTTGACTCCTTGAAAATGCCAACTGAATACCATAAGTATGATGTTCATACAAGTAAATTATCCTAGGATATAAAGAAGAGCCACTAAATCATAGTAATTCATTCTAGCAGGGAACTTGGAAATGTGTCATACTTAATATGGATATGTCCACCATGGCATCCTCAAAGCTCAACCACTCAATATTTTACCCTTTTCAAAAATAATTTTCAGTCAGTCTCTTGAATAAAAGTTTTAAGGAATTGCCATCCTATGTAAATCACTCAAGCTATGAAAGCCAGCATGGCATTCATGTAAGCTCTATGGGCCTAGAATGATGACTGGCTCAGGAATATAGATAGTCCAAAGGTTGGGTCACTGCACTCTTCTTGAGTCACTTTCTTCTAATCAGAAAGCAGATGTATAGGGCAAGATTCTGAGGGAGGTAAATGACTTTTTTTTTTTACCAACATTCTCTTTGGTCTCTTTGCAAAAAAAATTAAAGTCATGGTTGTACCAGTGATAAGGCCAAACTGAAATTTTAACACCAAAAAGTTCCACACAGCACATTTAACAGCTAAGAAATAATTCACTACACAGTTAAAGTGTCAGAGTCTTGAACTTCCACACCTGTGGTCTCTTCAAGACTCCAAGGTAAACTTAGCCACAAAGTCAGTTCACTCCATTCAAGGATACAGTGAAATATTGATCTCTCAACTTCTATAATCCACCAGTCTCATAGTGACCAAATTTCATTTATTCCTGCCCAGATTCTCTGGAGTTTTGATACAGATTTCATAAATTTTGTTTTCTAGTCCTAGTTTCCATGTCTATCTGTTCTCCTGAATTCTCAGTGTCTGATTCTCAACATCCTACTTAAAATAACCCAGTTCTTACTTTGATCCTAATTGCACATGTCCCCTTAGTTTTAGTGCTTTAGATCAGTGATTCCCAAAGTGGGCGCCACCGCCCCCTTATGGGTGCTGCAGCGATCCAGGGTGTGGCGATGGCCACAGGTGCATTTATCTTTCCTACTAATTCCTATTAAAATTAAAAAAAAATTAATTTCCAGGGGCACTAAGTAATATCTTTTCTGGAAAGGGGGCGGTAGTCCAAAAAAGTTTGGGAACCACTGGTTTAGAGTCTCCAAAAATTCCATACATTAGCCATTTTTTAGCCTGCATTGTCCCCAGTTTGCACCAGTTTGCACCAGATTTAGAACTTGAGTAGATCTGATCCTCCTATTTTACAGATAAAGAAACTAAAACTCTTGGGAGCTTAAATGAATGCACCAAGATCATACAGAAACTAATGAAGGTTGGATTGGAGCTGAGGCTTAACACTACATCCAAACCCAGTCTTCTTTTTGCCATTCTATGCAGTAGCTCAATACTGCAGTATATCTGAACCTTGACAATGACTGCTGCCTAGCTGACACAGAGTCCTTGAATAGTTTTGTCCTAGGTTCCAAATTAACTAGAATGTTTTCCATGTTGTAAGTGAAGGATTCATCAGTGCCTAGTAGAAGGAAGAGGCAAATAATCAGTCAATAAAAATTTATTAGTTGCCTAACATGCAAGACACTGTGCTAAAACCTGGATGGTATCAGGAATATTAAAAAATAAAATCCCTCCACGATATGGGATATGTTTTGAACTTGTTAATACCAATCAATCCACAGCCTTGCACATTTCTAATATTGCACAATGAAAATTTGGGTTCACAATGGAAACCTGTAGGTATTTAAGATTCTCAATTATGAAACAAAAATTCAGTTTTGGTTAATTAGACTGAAAAGTGAATTCAGAAACTTTATAAAGATTTTCAATAATAAGGACTGGGGTGAGTAAGAAATGAGCTTTCTGATTAACTTAAAGTTAATCAGAAATTTAACCAAAATTCCTTATTTCCATGCATTCCACTTCATGAAGGTCTTTGAAATGCTAATGATGAGTCTGAGATTTATCTGGAATAGCTATAAGCATTTTGTAAACTGCCCTCTAATGAAGAAGTAGAAGTAGAAAGTGATGCTGTGATATCATAAACAACCAGCTTCTAGATTTTCCTTTGTAATAAAAAATGTACTTTGCTTTACGCAGTAGATGTCTTCCAGAAAATGTTACATGTAAATCAAATTTTACTAAATCAGAATCCAATTTTCCTGTTGACTCAAGTTATAATTCTATACATCCTTTATCTTCATTTCTGTTCTTACTTCAATATGCAGAGGCTTCCAGCACTACATTTAAGTTTCTTTATCTCTCTCTGTCAAGGATTTCATAACTGTAAACAAATACTTATATTCACTAAGAAGTCCATATTTAAAGGAATCTTTTTTGGAAATGGGAATAATCTCTCCTGGCATCTATATTATAAATTTACACTTTTTCTATAGAATTTTCAAAAATTGGTGTCTTTTACTATATCCACAAACATATTTAAAAGCTTATGACTTCATTAAGTCTTTTGGAACATGTTCTGTTATTTACGAGTCTCAATGTTTAATTAACATAAACAGCACATCATAATACACTGAATAACATTCATGTGATTGAAGTCAAGTTTCATTATTTGGTGTGATGCTCCACCACTACGTGTGGAAACCTTAAATAAGTCACTTTTTCACCCAGGAAATAATGTCCCACCTCAATCATTCAAGTAAACCTACCAAAATAATTTCCAATTATGTTTCAACTTGTACTAATGCTAGAGATGGGAGGGAGGAAGCTGAAGGAGAGATGAAAAAAAAATCAAATAATATTTATCAAGCAACAGCAGATTTAAAGGTACATGTCCAGTGCACATATATTTCTATAATATTGGCCTTCTGTAATATTTTCTTTTAAAAAATATTGGAGGGGCAGATAAGTTGCAGAGTACATTAAGTAACATGCCTGGAATCAGAAGGACCTGGGTTCAAGTCTGGCATCAGACACTTCCTAGCTATGTGACCCTGGGAATATCACTTTGTCCCAACTGCCTAGCTCTTACCTATCTTCTGCCCAAGACAGAAGGTAAGGGTTTTAATACAAAGCTTAATAATATTAGCTAATATGTACATATACCTTTAAGATTTGTACTTCTACTATCTTATCTGATTTTTTTGCCATGAAAACTTAGTAAGGTAGGCTTCTATTATTATCATTTCCAGTTTATAAATGAAGAAATTGAAACTGAGAGGTTGTGATTTTCTTAAGGTCATGCAGCTAGTCCTGAGGCAGGATTTGAATTCAGATCTTCCTGACTCCAAATCTAGTATTTTATCTACCATGCCACCTAACTGCTTCTAATTTATTATAGATCAAGTGACCAAAAAAAAGATCTCCTATGTATTTAAAGGGGTCATATTTACATTGGTTATAACATGACCAAGTAGAGAAGGCACAGAATAAACTGAACCATGGAATACATGTGATAGCCATATTCATAAAGAAAAGGTATGGTTAGGGAATAAATATGGAGGGGTTCATGCCAGGAACCCATGTGACTAGGAAATAGATGGAGGAGGTAGGTATAGCCAGGACAACTATATTATTATCGCAATACTTTTATTAATTTAAATTTATTTGTTTGTTACACAAAATACTCCATTAGAGGAGGTATCATCTAACAAAAATATATATGCATATATACAACTATTTCTTGCTTATTTCTATTTATTAGTTCTTTCCCTGGAGGTAGACATCAATGTTTTCTTCAAACAATATTTCTGTTGCTGAAAAATTATTTTCAAACTGGAAAAATAATAAAATTCATTTGGAAAAACAAAGATAAAGAATATCAAAATAATTAATTAAAAAATGTAAAGGAAGGAAGTATAGTGCTACCAGATTTTCAACTATATTAGAAAGCAGCAATTACCAAAACTATCTCGTACTGGCTAAGAAATAGAAAAGTAGATCAGTAAAATATAAGAGACATACCACAAACAGCTGATAAAAGATTATAGTAGCCTTGTGTTGTTGTTGTTTTTTTAAATCCTTACCTTCCATCTTGGAGTCAATACTGTGTATTGGCTCCTAGGTGGAAGAGTGGTAAGGGTAGGCAATGGGGGTCAAGTGACTTTTCCAGGGTCACACAGCTGGGAAGTGTCTGAGGTCACATTTGAACCTAGGACCTCTGAGCTACCCAGCTGCCCCCTAGCCTTGTGTTTGACAAAAGTAAATATCCACGTTTAGGGGGGATAAGAATTCACTTTTCAGGAAAAATTTCTGGAAATACTGGGAAGCAGTCTGGCAAAAACTAAATTATAGACTAATATTTTATACCATTTACCAAGATAGCGTGACAGTACTTTCTGCTATTCTCTACTACATGTCATATCTCTGCTCCATGCTAAGTAGGGTTTTTTTATATAGCATTATCATTCCTTTTGGAGGAACTTCTATTTGCAGAGCTAACTTTATTTGAGATGTTTAGGGATACATGCTCTCTAGGGGCAGCTAGGTGGCACAGTGGATAGCGCACAGTAGATAGTGTCAGGCTTGGAGTCAGGAACACTCACAAATTCCTGAATTCAAATCTGGCCTCAGACACTTGCTAGATATGTTGTCCTGAACAAGTCATTTAGCCCTGTTTGCCTCAATTCTTCATTTGTAAAATGAGCAGAAAGAGGAAATGGCAAATCTTTACAATAGCTCTTTCAAGAAAACCCCAAATGGGGTCATGAAGAAACGAAAATGACTGAAAATGACTGAACAACAAAAAAATCTTTCTGTTCCTCTCCATTAAGGTAGTCAATCAGCTATTCAATAAGCATTAACACAGTATTTATTATGTTTCAGGTACTCTGCTAAGCACTGAAGATAAAAAAGAAAGGCAAGAGATAGTCCCTAATCTCACAAAACTCACAGTCTAATGAGGAAGACAATATTTAAACTACTATATATAAATAAGATACAAACAGGATAAATTGGAGATGATCAATTAAAAGAAGCCTTTAGAATTAAAGGGAACTATGGGGGCAGCTGGGTAGCTCAGTGGATTGAGAGCCAGGCCTAGAGATGGGAGGTCCTAGGTTCAAATCCGGCCTCAGACACTTCCCAGCTGTGTGACCCTGGGCAAGTCACTTGACCCCCATTGCCTACCCTTACCACTCTTCCACCTATAAGTCAATACACAGAAGTTAAGGGTTTTAAAAAAAAAGAATTAAAGAGAACTCAAGAAAGGCTTATTAAAGAAGGTGAGATTTTATCTAAAATATGAAGGAAAAAGGTAAACTAGGATGTGGAGAAGAGGGGGGAAAGAATTCCAGGTATGGGACAGCCAGCAAAAATGTTTCTTCATTCTTTTCTTCAGGAAAATTCCTTTCTCATTAGTGGCCATGTATCTGTATTCCTGGGAATACAAAAGGAAGGAAGGATGCCTTTTATATAAATGTGCCTCATCCTCCTTTCGTCGAGGAAATAAATAAACAATAACAAAAGATCAAAATATATTAAAATTTTTAAAATCATATTTGTTATAGAGAAGTCAGACACATTAAGGTATACATATGTATAATTCACAGATCAACATTACACCAAGTAACAGATGATTTTTCTACCATGTCCCATTTTATTCATTTCAAATCATTCAAAATATCTCAATTATGAGCAATACGGACAATTGAACACTTCAATGGATTGTCTTACACCCAAGTGAGGAGGAAATTTGGTGTGGTAGAAAAAATGCTAAACTTTGAGTCGCAGGGCCAATTTCAAATCCTGACCCTGTCATTTACTAACTGATTCTTGATGTGATTCCATATAACCTATAAGTTTCCTTCAACCTTGAGATCTGTGAGCCTAAAAATCAGTAGTATGGGCGGCAGGTTGTAAACTCGCTTATGTTGTATATGAGCCAGTGAGAACCAAAACACATCATTGAAGATGACTGAATAGACAGCCAGCTCCACAGTCACATAGCCCATTCTTGGGGCTACAAAACTTCTTCCTCACTACTTTAGTGTCTCTATTTATATCCACAAAATATTCTATGTTGTACAGAATTAATATTATACTTAATACTTTCCCACTGATTTTGATACCAAGGCTTAAAGGATCTATTATTTATATCTTTCAATATTTAGAATATCCACTGTTTTATGTAATAATAATCACAGGGAATTAAGATGGATCTTTCAGAGTTTCAGAAGGCTTTACATTTCAGTCTCCCAGCAACCCATTGAGGTTCTATAGATATTATTATCTGTAATAATAAATGTCCCAGATTGTAATAATAATAATGTAATAATAGATGACCTGGATGTAATAATAGAGTAATAATTATTGTAGTATATAATGTACATAATATACAACATTGTAGAATATAATAATATATAACTATATACTATAAAAATATATAACATAGTAATAATGTAATAAAAATAATAATGTAATAATAAATGACCCGATGAATCTTAAAAAGGTCAAATGATTTGTCCATGGCCATATAGCAAAATGTCATTAAATTTAGGCCGACCTGGAGTCCTCATAGCTTGGCCTCTGCATAAGTTCATTACAACATCTGCTTGTCACCTTCTTCGAACCTTCTTTGTGTTAACACATCTAGGTGAGTTGTCTAATGTAAGTAAATGAAATTATTGTAATCATATACCATAAATAAGAAAAATCAAAATTTGTAAGTGGCAAGTAAGAAAAATTACAGTGTGCCAAAAATCACTCAAGGATTTGACCATAGAATCAGTGCTTCTTTAACCTGCTGATCTCCTCTTTCAGCCTGAACTAATTCAGATTTCTCTTCACGGATCAGCCTATGGATTTATATGCCAATTTTTGTGAGTCCTAGGCTGACTTAGTAGTGAAACCTGTAACCAATTTAGCCACCTCAAATCATCACAGACTTAGTCCTGCTGATATTAGCCTATGATTTCTATGAGCAGAAGAGAAGTCAGCCTCTTCACTAAACATATTGTATTTCCCTGGGGGGAAAAAAAGACTCACAAGAGACTATTTCCTTGCAACATTTCTAGTAGCATCTCTTTGGGAGCCATGATTGTGCCAGCATGAATGGATGCATTTGTTTCTCTTTTAAAAAGTCAAATTTATCTTCAACTCATCACAATTTCTCTGTACAGTTAGCCTGGAACCACTTTATCAGCAAGCCTGAACAGAAATATGAAGGAGAATCCACTTGCTACTTCTAATGCATTTTGTTTTCCATTATTTGGTAAGCACCCAAGGGGTAAAAATGTGTTTCCATGAATAAACTGTGAAATAGTAATACATTTTTTGGTAGTCAATAGTATAAATTTTATTCTATCTAATTTAAGTTTCAGATGCCAAACATTTACCTATGGAACATCCAAATTACGGCATCAAATGCATATAGAAATTATTTGGTGAGGCTTGGAAAGGTGAAAGGGACAGTCAAAATAAGTTAGTTGAAATAGTTCATTTTACATTTGAAGAGAATCAGGTCCATTGAACAGAAAGAGGTTACTCCAAAACAAAAAGCTAATTTATGGGTAAGTCGGGTCTAAGATCTAAGTATAAGCCCATTTACCTTTTCACTTCATTACGAAATCCAGCTTCAGATTACTACATATATTTCAAAGCTCTGTGGCCAGTGCAGACAGTGCAGGACTTGAAAGCATTCAGCAAGGCCTCTGCTCAGATCCCACTTCAGCACTTCCTAAATATGTGATTCTTGGCAAGTCATTTAACCTTTCCATGCCTCAGTTTCTTCATCTGTAACATGGAGATAATAATAGCACCTTTCACAATGGGCTGTTATGAGGATCAAGTAAGTAAATATAGGTCAAGTACTTTACAAACACTTAGTGCTACATAAATGCTAGCTATTATAATGATTATTATAGTGGCTTTATAGAAATAACATATGGTTATGACATTTCAGATTTGTGGAGTAATAAGAATCTCATCTGAAGATGAGAAAATAGACTTAAGAAAAACAATTTTTTTTAAAAAGAAAAAAAAAGAAAATAGAATTAAGAACTTATTTTATTTAGAATATTGTTACCTAGATCTTCATTCCTTCTTGGAGAGTAGGGAACAAAAGACAAAAGTCATCTATTTCTTAATGGCTCATGATATTCATTAAAAAAGGAAATCTAGTAAGCATGTCTACCATCTTTTTGTTCTTTAAAAAGTGAGGTTGTCTTTCCATGAAATAAATATTCTGCTCCAAGGATCAATTGTCTGGACAACACTTAAATCCTTGAGTTCTGAATGTCCACTTGTTATCCATCCAATTATAGATTAAAATATGTCCAGGCTTCCACCTCAAAGTAGAATATTATAGTAAAATTCCAAAAATTAAAAAGAAATTCCTTTTTATAGCAAACTTTATAACAGGCCTCTTAAAAAATCAATGCACACACACACACACACACACACACACACACACACACACACACAAAACAATGAAGAGGCTTGTGTAAGAATTTATGACCTGATACCAATTTCTAAGAACTGAAAACGCCCATTTTTAGAACTAACTCTGAAAAATAGCTGGAAGAAAGCTAAAGTTTAGAACAGTGAAACCACTACCCCAGGAGAATAGTGGAACTTTAACATAAAGTTAAGAATCAAGAACTAGGTTGGATAAAATGAGCCAAAAAATTAGAATATGTAAAATACCTTGGGAATATGATACACCAGAATAAAGCGAAAATGGATACTTGACCTAGAAATAAAGAGTGCTATCATAAACAAATTAGAGGAACATGGAAAAGTTTACTGTCAGACTTATGGATGAGGGAAGAAGTTATAACCAGACAAGACATAGAGAACACAAAAAATTAATTGGATAATATTGGTTGTATTTAAAGATTTTTTACAAATAAACCAATGCAACTAAGGTTAGAAGGGAAACAAAAAATTCAAAAAAAATTATAGCAAGTGTCTAACAAAGGCTTCATTTTTCACATATAGAGGAAACTGAGTTAAATTTATAGGAATACAAGATATTTTTTCAACTGAAAATTGGTCAGAGGATATGAACAGTCAATTCTCTGAGGAAAAATTTCAAGATACCTATAGTCATATAAAAATTCTCCAAATCACTATTGCCTAGAGAAATGCAAATTAAAACAACTGAGATATTACCTCATACCTATCAAATTGACTAACATAACCAAAAAGAAAAAATAATAAATGTTAGAGGAGATGTGGGAAAATTGGGACACTAATATATTGTTGGTGGAACTGAGAACTGATACAATCATTCCAGAGAACAATATGGAATGAGGCTCAAAGGGCCATAAATCTATGTATACCCTTAGATCCAACAATACCACTTCTGGGTCTATATAACAAAGAAATCACAGATAAGGGAAAAGGACCTACCTGTACCAAAACATTTTAGCACCATGGAAATCTAGGTAACACAGTGAATAGAGCTTTAGATCTAGAGGTGAGAGGACCTAAGTTCAAATGTGACCTCAGACACTTCCTAAATGTGTGATCCTGGGCAAGCCAGTTAATCTCAATTGCCAAGCTCTTTCTGCTCTTCTGTCTTAGAAGTGATATTTAGCATAAGTTTAAGGAAAGAAGGTAAGGGTTTAAAAGGAAAGAAAAACCAACATCTTGAAAAACTGAAGAGACCAAATGGAAAAAGAGGAACACAAATTCCATGAAGAAAAGAAGTTAAAAAGTAGAATTGGAGAAATGGATAAGAAGATACAAAAGTCCACTGAGGTAAAAAATATCATAAAAATCATGAGACATAGAGAAATAATAAAAAAATCAAAGGAATAAAAAAATTAAAACGTGTGAAATGAAAAACAACTGACCTGGAAATTAGATTAAGGAGAGATAATCTAAGAATTATTGGGCTACCTGAAAACCATGAGGAGCCTAGACATCATATTTTAAGAAATTACTAAGGAAAATCGCCCTTGTCTCCTAGAGTAAGAAGGAAAAATTAAAATGGAAAGAATCCACAAATTAACTCCTGAAAGTCATACCAAAATTAAAGCTCCTGGAGATATTAAGGCCACATTTTAGAACTATCAAGTCAAGGAGAAAATATTATAGCATCCAGGAAGAAACAATTCAAATATTGTAGAGCCACAGTCAGGATAACACAAGATGGAAAAGCTTCTACCTTAAAGGATTGGAGAGCTTGCAATCTGATATTACTAAAGGGCAAAGGAGCTAAGATTATAATAAAAAATCACCTACCCAATAAAACTGAGTATAATATTTTAGGTGGAAAACTGGATATTAAATGAAATAGATAATTTTCAAGTAGTCCTGATGAAAAGACCAGAGCTAAATAGAAAATTGGACTTTCCAATTCAAAACTCAAGAGAAGCATAAAAAGCACAACTAAATTATAAATATACATATATAATATGTTATACATATATATATTTTTATATGTGTTGTAACATCCATGTTTCTGAGAGGGGTTCAGGCTGCATCACAGAATTCCATAGGGCCCCCCAGAACTCCAAGGGAGGGGGCATTTAAGGATAGTTGGAAACCTGGTATAAAAGCCAGGTCACCCCCTCTTGCAAGGGTCTTGACTCTTGGCTCTTGGCTCTTGGCACACACACTCTGTGTAGCTTCAGAGGCTAAGGCATTCAGTCTCTGAAAGCCAGGGGCTGCTTTACTTTAATAGTTATCCTCAAGATAAACCTTCAAGCAAGCTCACTGTCTACCTTCAGTTTAGCTGTTTAGATTTTAGAAGAAAGATTATTTAGGGGCTTAGATAGGAGTTCAGCCATTCAATATAGATCCCTGCCCTGGGGTAATGTGTTGCTAGCCAGCATTTAGAAGTTTCAGTTAATTTACCTTCCCTCCTCTTTCCTCAAACCGGGTTCCCTTCTCCCTATTCCCTGTTATCATTAAATTCATTTGGTTTGTGAAAGATAGAGTTTGTATCCAGTTAACTTGGGGTTATACTTACCACCTTCCTCTCACCAAGCCAAGTATTACATCCAAGCTGGAGCTGGAGCTGCCTCTGTCCTAGAGCCTGTAGTCTGAACTGTAGAAGACCTTTACCTCATACACTCCTATCCTGAGGGAGAATAATTTGTACAAAAGTTATTATCACAAGAGGTTTAGTCCCAATCCATTTACCATCTTGTCCCAGAATTTACTAAGCTTGAATAGCCTCCATAACCAGCTCTGAGAGTATTCTGTTAACTGTTTCCAACTGCTTCCAGTGTGGGGGAGGTAGAGGAGTACTCCGCTTGCTCTTGCCCTTCCCATCTAGTCAAGTTTGCCTGCTTCTCCTCTGATCTGGGACTGGGAAGAAACCATTGCCATCTGACCTTAATCCTACAGCATACAGACACAGATGAGCTGTGGGTACACATCATTCAGACTTTGTAATTAATCAGACTTTAACGAAACCTGGAAGTAAATCAGCTCAGCAGTATCCAGAATTGTAATATCATGAGATGATGGACAGAGAAGAAACAACTAGTCTGCCCTGACAGATCAATAGAAACTGTTGAATGAATGACATCACCTAATACAGAAAAAGTGGACAAATGAGGAGCAGAGAAAGGAGGAGATCAGAAGTTAAAGTTCAAATTTTTTTAGGTTTTTCTTTTTTATAGATGTATACATATACGTATATACGTGTATATATATGCATATATATATGTATATATTTACTAGTTAAAAATAATGTTATTTTAATGGTCATTTTGTTTGAACTTTAAAAGGTCTGTCCTACAAGATTTGTTCATCAATCTTCCATAAAGATACAAAAATTCTTTGAATATGTTCATAATAATAAAGGTCCTTTGGATTCATTTCAATGCTTTCTTGCCTCATAATGAATATCACTCTATAATATAGTTCCAGTTGTGTAACTTGTTTTAAAATAATTGCGTCAAAATGTAATCAATGGCACATTAGACTCTTTGTGGAATTTTTCCTAGGGTCATATTTGAGCAAAGGGTGAATCCGCTGCCTATGCACCTATGCAGAAGTCTGTACTTAAATGCACAGTAAAGTTATAAAATTTGCATAAAATTCTATAGGTTGTAGAGTAACAGACCCAAAATTCAAAGTCACATTCTCTGATGCAAAATTCAGTGTCTTTCCCCAAGAGAATGCATGTCAAAGAGTTCTAAACAACTATGAAACACTATAATTTGAGGCAATATTAGTGGTGTTGTTGTTGTTGAACATGGTAGTTTGTAAGGAAATAGTTCAGGGAAATGAAAAACAGATAAAACAGGGAGAATAAAAGTTGGATTGTAGCCCCTATAACTTCTAGTTCTATAATAATTTGGGAAATGATGAACTAGAATGATCAAAGCTAAGGAAATCAAGATCAAATTTAAGTAAAAACGATGAGCTCAGTTTATTGAAACAAACAGAAGCCATGAAAGTTCTGATCAAAGTCTGCCATGCTTTCTGTGTTGTTATTATTATTGTTTTAATACTAAGTAGGTTTGAGCTTCTTATTCTGAAGCAAAGAAGAATGTAGTAAAATTTTATTTAGCCAGAAGCAATGGAGAAGAATATAGTTGACAAAGATGAATTTTCCACATAAATAGAATATTTTGCAGTAAATATTAAAAATTTTAAACTGCTTTTGAAAGGAAATTTTTTCTATGAGCATTACATATATCCCTGCCTTCTTAAATGATGCACACATACACATTAACCTTTTATCAATATAGAGTCATAGATTTTGAGCTTGGAGGGACATTGCAAGTCATATAATTCTATACCTTTATTTTGGAAATGGGGAAGTTGAGATGTCAAAAAGTTAAGTGACTCAGGACCATCATTATGACCATTATATCCTGTTCGGTGCTATAAAATATTGATCTCTGATTCTTTCTTGCTGTCATTGTTTTTCTTTTTCCTTCTGGTATTTAGCCCTTCCTCATATAATTTATACCTCCTAATTTACTGGAGGTTAAGAAATCTAAGCATATTATTAGACTTGTGAATTAATTGCCATTAAACTCTGACTAATGGATTAAGTCTTTTGAACAGAACAAAATGTACATGTTTTAGGACATATTGATTTTATAGGCAGCTAGATAGAGCAGAGGTCATGGCAGGATTTGAATTCAAGAAATCTTGAGTTCTAATCCAATCTGAGATGCTTACTAGTTGCTTTATGACACTGAACAAATCCCTTAACCTCTCATCCTCAACTTCTTCATCTATAAAATGGGGGTAATTTTATCGCCTACTTCATTCAGTTGTTGTGAGGATAATAAAAGATAATATGTGTAAAAACCTTTACAACCTTTAAAATACTATATAAATGCAAGCTATTATTTTGTAATTATTGTAGCTACAACTTAGGGTGTTATTGCTTAAATATGAAACTTGGTACAAATTCCACCCTATCCAAGTGTGATTTCTCTTTCTTCTAAATTCTAATGAAGTTTATACATCTCTCTAATCATGTTTCTACCTTTCATCCATACAGTGTCATTATTTGTTTATATGCCTTATCCTTACATTAAAAATGTAACATCTTGAGCATAGAAATGATGTTTTATTTTTCTTTCAATCATTCACTAAACCATTTATTAACTACCTCCTATGTGTGCTAGGTGCTATTTTTTTGTATCTCATTTGTGATACTCTGCAGAGAGTAGGTGCTAAATAAATGCTTGTTGAATTATTTTTTAAAAAAGAAACCATGGTTTTCTTTTATATGCATATGCTGGTGTCCCAACAATCATAGGACAATTAAACAAAAACAAAACTTAAAACTACTGGATGAAAGAGGACTGGCTTCAGATTTGGAGCTCAGTCCTTAGCAAATTAGAAGGACATTTGGAGCTAAGTTTAGATTTAGAAAAGTAATTTTGTTACCCTGTATAATTTAATAAGGTAGTAACCAAATTATTCTTCTAACTGACCTCAGCTCCAAATCTGAATTCAGTCTACCCCACCTTCAAAGCAGCTCTTTGTTCAGACAGCCTAGCCAGGAAATTGATATTTTATCAAATATCCAGCAGAGGAAATAGGGGCAAAACTCAATTTTGAAATGTTTTATCATCCTATTAGAAATAAAGACAAAAATCAGGGGCAAAAGGAAGGGAAGAGAAGAAAAAAGGAAGGAAGAAAAAGAAAACACAGAGAAAGAAAGTCTGCATTAGAGCAAGGTCAAATTTATAACAGATAACAGTTCAGCAATAGATAATCACAGCTCTCCTTCATCTGTGTTCACCTTGCCCTTGTCTCTACTAAAAAATCAGTGTGCAGAGAAGCCTCCAGAATGAAACCTGTCTCCTACGAAGAAGACAGCTTCTTAACTTGATGATTTCATTTCATAAGGGGCAGTGAATTCCCTGCCTAGCTAACAGTGCAATAAACACTAAAGTTGTGCAAACAGGTTTTGAGAGATTCCCAGCAACCCCCAAGCATTTGGAATTACCAGCATATGAGCTAGGATGTGGTAAAAATGATTATCGATGAACACATTACTCTGACACCTGCTTTATCAACAAGGCAAAGAAAAGTTATAGGCAGGATGTGACTCCTCCTGCTCCTAGAGAAAAGATTAGATGGAAGTTGCTATGAGTAATCTCAATGCTCTTAATTCTGCCTTGTATTTGTATAGATCCTTTACCTTTGCTAAAAGCTTTCACAGTTAGTTTATTTTATTCTCAAATCTCTCTGAAATATATAGGCAGGCAGTCTTATTCTCATTTTACAAGGGGAAACAAACTCAGCAAAGCTAATAGATTACTTTTGGTCACACACCTGATCTGGATGAACTGAGAATAAAAACAGAGTCGCAGACAGTAATATTGTAATACATGGCTCCATAAATACGTAGAGGGCACCTATAAATGTGAGTAAGATGGGGTCTAGGGAGATTTTCAAATGTGGAAATGTCCCAGCATGCTGTAGCTATTTTCTTTATTCAACAGAAGAGGGTATTGGCCTAGGATCTCTGAACTTGCTTTTAAATATATATGTTTTAAATATACATGTTTTGACAACTATATATTATATAATATTTAAATTATGCATAAATATATTTATATAGAATTATTTGTAATTATTGTATTAAATTAATATAATATTGTATAACTATATAATATATAATTTTATGTAGTATTTGAATATTTTGTTTTATATATTATATAATAATTTTATATAGTATTCGAAGTTTTGGAAGCACTTTATAAATATGTCTCATTTCCTTTTTACATGGGGAAAGGAAAGGAAATTAATACACAATTATATAAGAACTAGGAACTGTGTTAATTACTTTTCACAAGTATTGTCTCTTTTATCCTTACAACAATTCTATGAGGTAGGTGCTCATTTTACAGATAAGAAAACCAAGGCAAACAGAGTTTGAGTGTCTTGCCCAGGGTTACACAGTTTGTTACTGAGGTCAAATTTGACCTTAGGTCTTCCTGCCTCCAAGTCCAGGGCTCTATCCACTGACACTAATATGCCTAATCAGTTTCTTTTTTACTCCTGTGTATTTTAGTTCATGCAATTTAAAACCTTATTTTAGAAGGTGTTCATTGACTTCACTAGGCTACCAGAGGGGCCCATGATTGAGAAAAGGTTAAGAACCCTGTTTGAATTCTTTTATATTTTTAAAAGAAAATAGCTTTCTCCAGCAGTTCCTTGAGTTTTGCTTCACCTCTCTTAGCCTTATCTACCCCACAACAAAGAAATTAGAACCTGACCTACAGACACAAACACAAATACACACACACACACACACACACACACACACACACACACACACACACACTGTGCTTTCTACTTAAATATCGTATAGTCTTTGGCAAGTCGTTTCTTCTCCTAGCTTTTGAGATTCCTCATCTTAAAATGAAAAGGTTTGAATAGATAACATCATCCAAACACACAAAAAACTGGACTAGACATCAGGAATCTGTGGTTTTTTCCTAACTTTAAAATTGTTTGAAATTGGGCAGCCTGCACAAATTAACAAATGTCTCTGAATTCGTTTAAAATATGTACCTACTTTCTGTTATTCTTTGGGACTGGCTTTTCTTCTTTTCTCTACCCAACTAAAATCCATTTTCAAGATTTCAGTACTAGTCTTTTGCTTCTCCAAGGAGTGTTCAAATGATAATTTATTCTTAATTGATCTTTTCTTTATATAAATATTTATATCACTTAAAACTGAACCACCCAGTTAGAGTGATTAAGTCACTTAAATTGCCCTGGTCTTAGTTTCTCATCTATAAATAGCAGGGTTATATTAGATGCCCTCCAAGGTCCTCTCTAACTTCAGAGCTATGGATTTATGTGTGCCTATGTCTTAAAAGTCATGTGATAAATTCTAAAGGCCCACAAAGGGAAATAGTCAGACATCCATGGGACTCCTGCTGCCCCTCAGATGCAGCCTGGAATCAAAGAGTGCACTGAGAAAAGTGCCAACTCTCTCACTGGGCCTATTGAAACACAGTCATTAATACTGCTAACAGGGCCATGTGTTAGATTTGGCCTAACAAAGGGCAGCAGATGCATCCTACCAGGCAACCTAAGGGCCACTCAGATCACTTCTCTAGCCAGAGCAAGTTACATCTGCTTTCATCCCAGCTGTCAGGCTGGTTGGCTGAAGATTGAGGAGTATCCTTGACTGGAAACTTCAGCATCCCCAGGCCATACTACTTCATGAAAAATGGATGTAGCTAGGGGCTGTAGAGCAGAGTCAAGTACACCATAACTAGCCTACAGATGGTGTCCTTCTTCTAATGACAGGGGACAGCCAACAGAGAAACATTTCAGGGATATTGCTAAATGGAATATACCTTTACAGGATTCAGAATCAATTTAATTCAATTTGACATGTATTGAGTGCTTATTACATCTTCAGCTCTGGGGGATATAGAATTCAGAAAACAGTCTCCATTCTCAAACACAGGGATGCTTAGCTTGGAATCTATGAATTTTTTAAAAATATATTTTAGTAACATAATTTCAATGTAATTGATTTCCTTTGTAATCCTGTGTTTTTTTTTTTATTTTTGGTCCTTAAAAATATTTTTTCTGAGAAGAGGTCCTAAGAATTCACCAAATTGTCCAAGATATCTATGATATATAAAAAAATTTATTAATCCCTCAAAGACATTTTCATCTTTCTAGAATGATAGGTAATATACATATGAAAGTATAGTATAATAAATTATTAAACTACAAAATGAGTGTTAGGAGGAGGGTTATAGAACTCAGGAAAAGCAAGGTCAACTTGGGAAATAAAGCTGAACTATAGTTTACCCAAAGCCAATCATATCTATGGAGAAGTAATTTGATTGCCTTGAACCATTCAAAACTGTCTCATAGACCATAGTGAGCCAATGAAGATGTGGCAAGTATAAGGATGATATTAGAAATTAAGTCTTGTTATATTAGTTTAGAGATAAGAAGAAGCTGGCTTGTGAAATAATTGGAGTTTGAAGTAAATATGAGACAGTGTCAATTTCAAATGTTGACAATTTGACAGTTTTTCTGTGACAGTTACTCTCTCTTGGAGTGGCAGTTGGTCTCTGGCAGTTGGCAAAGTCACTCACAGAGACTTTCTCTGTGGGCTTGGAGGAGATATCATTTTTGCCTTTTGCTCTCTCACTGTCTGAGGTAGAAGGAAAGAAGGGAAAGACCTGAAGGAGCTGATTTCTTTTTCCAACTTAGGAAACACTAGTGACTATCTATTGCTGTTTTTATAGATTATTTTAACTCTGAGAAGATCAAAGAAAAACCTGGTCTTCCCTTTGGACTCTGAGTCTGATAAGGTTCAGAGTCCTAACTTAGTTCTTACTGAGACTCAACCAGATAGCCTTTGTTATTTTTATAACTTGGAGGCAAAATTAAGAATTATAAAGACAATAGTGTTGGTTTATCTAGAATAGTAAAAATTTGGGTTAGTCAGATTAGGAAGGATCAGTGTAGCCTGTGGGCATAGGAGAAGCAGTCCCTTGAGGAACCAAGGACTTTTATTTGGGTGGATCCCTTAGAGTTAGAAATTCTTTTTATCCTTATATTTTCAATAAATAGTTTATTTCTCTATAACAAGAGTCTCTTTAGTGTCCTTGCACCTTGTCCTGAAGGGAAGTTCACTTATGAACTTCACTTTACTGATATAAACTGAAGATACTTTAAAAGCACAAAAAGCAGTGTATTGAAATCAGTTTATAACCCATAATCAATTCATTTACTTTTTATTTTTATACAAGGTCGTCTTTTATTTTTACACAAGGAAAGAGATTCTAAAGCCAAACTAGTTTAGAATAGTGGAGGGTGGGAACCTACTTTCTTAAAGTCATTCTCAAACAGCCACCAGAGAATAAATGTTACTAACCTGTGAGGAGGGTAGCAAACCCTTTGAAGATACCATAATCACATATAGATATTTACTGAAAAACTTTGGATCTCATTGATTAAATATGTGATGCAGTATAATGAGAAGAATTGATGTCTTATGGCAAAAGAATTATAGAGGGGACAGGCCATGTGGCTAAGTAGGTTTTGGTGGCAGGTGCAAAAACCGAATGCCAAATGTTTTCCAAGCGGTAGAATGAGATGCGTAGTTTAGTAGAAGTCTGTTGTGTATCTAATTTTTCCATTAAGAATTTCATAGACAGAGAACTGATAATCGCTCTCCCAGTGAATCCTGATGAGGTGTACTTGCTTGGTTGAAGAGGAGGAAAATGAATATGTGCATTTAAAATTTTTATGATTACATTTTCAGTGAAGTGTGGGGGGCTGCAGTTTCATGACTGTTTTAATGCAATTGGTTCCACTTAGGAGATATGACATGTTGAAATGTGATGAGCAAAGATGTGCTGAATGCTTCCTGGATAATTGGAATTCAAGCGGTAACAAAAACTGGGCATTGTTGATGCTTTTAAAATAGGATTTTTTGAGGTCTTTTTCTCCCCCCAAAATAAAATGCAAAAGATTATAAGAACTCATGACCCTAATAGGAGAAAAGATAACTTAAAAAATAACCTACTCATGACTATTTCTTCTGCATTTGGATCAAGTATTTTATTCTGCATAAAGAACTTTATAATATTTATGGCTCATCAAAATGAGATAGGCTATCTTGTGGAAGTAGTCAGATACCTTTTGTTAACAAAACAGAAGGCAATAGAACCAAGCCTTGACATGAAAGGGATTAGGTGTGACTATTTGTCATGCCAATATTTGATAGATATGAACCTCTCAGCATTTATTATTTAACTAGGAGGGTCATGAAGTCTTTTACTCATACTTTTGGAATTGGTCACAGAACACTGGTCTTCTTGAGTGTCTGTGCTGAGAGTGAGCATACAGTGGAGAAGGATCACTATAATTATTTCTTTGATAGTAGAAGTAGTAGAATTATTATTATCATTTCTATTATTATATAGTATTTAAAGGCTTGCAAAGTACTTTGGCTATATCATCTTATTTGATCTTCACGAAAATTCTGTGAAGTAGGTAGTATTGTCTAACCTCATTTTACATCAGAGGAAATTGAGGCTTTGAAAATTTAAGTGATTTACCTGAGTTCATATATGTGACTGGAGTGAGATTTGAACCCATGTCTTTCTGACCGCAGGTCTCCCACTCCATCAACTACTGCCACCTAGTTGTCTCAGGGAATGTTGAGATACTAGTACGTTCCAAAGATACAATGAGGGAAGGGAATAAGCATTTATTTAGTTACTGCCTACTATGTGTTTAGAACTATATTAAGTCCTTTACAGATGCTATTTCATTTAATATTCACAAATGGCCATGGATGACAGATAATATCTTGCTCCCGTGAGGACTGCAAAGAAAAACTATCTGACTCTCTAATCTCTTTTTTAAAAAAAAAAAAATTTATTCAAAGAAAGAAAATCCATCCAAGTTCCCTAGCTAAAATTAACTAGAGCCCAGGCTCAGGATTGGTCCTTATGTAGACCAATCCCAGTCCCAAAAGTAGGGGGAGTGTGGCCTCTCCCCTACAAGGGATTGGTTCGATTTAGGACCAATCCCATGCCAAGAAACAGAGGGCGTGGTCCCTTCCCTTGCATGGGATTGGTTCATTCAAGGCCAATCACACGCCAGGAAGTAGGAGGGACACCTGAGGTACAGGGGATGCATTCCCCCTTCCTCCCATAACATTTTGAAACTCACACTCCCCATTTTATCTCTGAGCAAATTTAACTCTGAGGTTAAATGGTTTGGCCAGAATCACAGAGCTCAGCATCTGAAGCCAGACTTGAATTCCAATCACACTGACTTCAGGTCTAACACTGTATCCACTGTGCCACATAAATTTCTAGGTGGAGAGAACATTAAGTCTGGAGTCTGGTCCTCAATTGAAATTAAACTAATGTTTTCTGGATTACCCTGGTGCGAGTCTTTTGACATCGCCCATCCTCAGTTTCCTTAACTAGAAAAATAACGGGGTTATAAATTGGGGTCCCGTCCAGTCCTAGACATATGATCATATATAAACAGATAGCTTGATCTTGATCTTTTCATCTCTCCATCTGTGTGTGTGTGTGTGTGTGTGTCTTACCAAAACAATGCCATCTACTCCTCTCCCTAGGAAAGGCATCCAGGTTTGCATGAATGCTGCCTAATTCCTTGGACACCTCACACTCTGGGATTTCAGTGTATTCATAGCTGCATGAGGAATGCAGAGCTCAGATACAGAACAGCAAATCTATATGATTCAAATTGAGCAAGTAAATTCCTATCTGATTAAATACACTGAGAAGTCTCTCCCTTTATTACGGGTGTGCCTGAAAGGGTCTCAGATGTAAAATCCATCCCTTCAAATATTCCCACAGAGATTAGCAAACCACTTTTCACAAGCATTGTAGATAGGGTTTCAACACAGAAAGGATTTTGCCATTGTCTGGGATATTAGACTAGATGGTTTCTAAAGTCTCTTTCAATCTTGGGGTTTGAGAATTGCAACTTATCTTAAATTTTGTGTAACATTTTAGAGAATAAAACAAGCCATTTATTCCCTTCTTTTCATGATTTCTTATCATTCCAAGATAGGTAGCAGGTCAGGAACTAGTCAAGCAGATAAGGTGGAAGATGAAACGCAGTAGTTTTAAGGAGGCAGGAACTCAAGGGACTTTTACCTTTGAAGAGGTGCAAATAACTGGGCTTTAGGGGCCTGACCAACCTGGATTATATTTAAGGTATATGAGAGATTTTAGGATACAGCAAAGGAGACAGATAAGTGATCAGAAAGATAAAATGCAAACCAGAAGAGTGGCGTTTCTTTGAAGCCATGAAAAAGGAGATTTTCAAAAATGAGGAGGCTGTCAAATGCTGTTAAATGCTTCAGAGGCGAAGGAAGCCAAAGACTCTGAAAGGGCTGCTGGACTTGAGTCATTAGTAACTTTTAAAAGAGAGCAGTTTGGAGTGTGATAGGGAAGGAAACCAGTTTATAAGGAGTAGAAGAGTTAATAGGCGGTAAGGAAATGGAGAGAGTAAATGTAGCCTCTCTATAACTGTGATAATAAAGGAGACGAGAGACATGGGATAATAGTTCCAAGGTATAGCGAGGTTAAAATAAGCTCTCCCAGAAATTAGTGAATGTTTATAGGCAGTGAATAAGAAAGATACAAGATGTTAGAGGAGAAATGCCTGATGGAGCAAGATAAAAGATAGGGTAAAATCCAAGACTCAAAGATATTCAAGCTGTAATTTTAGCTTTAGAAATTAAGTGTGCCACTTTTTCCCCTGGAAAAGAAAGGAGGTAGGGAGAGGTAATGAATAAAGATACAGATAAAAACTGAAATGTAGAGGAGTTGACAGAGCTCTTGAATATCTTCTTTCTTAGCACAGTATAAGACAAGATTCTTAGCAGGGAGGAAAGTGAAACTTGTACACATGAAGGGGAAGATTGGAGTTTTTTAAGAATATTGGACTAGATTGGCAATAACCACCCTGGGACCAGCCATTGGAGATACAACATGTAATTTCTAAAATTACATTGTTATTATGACATCTAAGAAGAAAGCTAAGAAACTTAATCATTACAAGCATTCTGGCATCTCTCAGCTAGCCACCAAAGGTAATATTTGGCCTACTATATCAACTACTGAAAAACACAATCGGGCATTTTCTGAATCCAAAGCAATTTCATTTAGGCCATAAAACACTATCAAATGAGTGGATTTTACAACGTATTCGAAAATAGTAGCAGAAATAAAATCAAGATTCTATGGGTATTCAACATCATTAATGGGCCTGGACTTGGCTTTTTTTTTTTTTTAATTTTCAATGTCAAGAATTTCATTCATGTTCCAAAGCTATATTTATTCAAGGTCATGGAGATTCAGGGATCCCTAAATGGGGAGAACAAGGAGAAGAAAAGTTCAAGGTGTGCACAGGGCTAATAATGAATGAAAATCAGGGGTCAGAATAGACAAGATATTACAGATTTTTTTTTTCAGAGACACTATTCCAAAAAAGATACAATCAAGCATAATGGAGCTCTGTTATAAAATGCTAGAGGCTGTGGAGTCTATAGGTTTTATAGGATAAGGTGCAATAGGAATCTGAAGATTAAGAGTAAACTAAGTTTCCAGGAAATTTGGTCAATATTTTGAGTATTAAATATAATAATGTTTATAAAGTTCTGCAAAAATTTCAAAGCACCACATAAATGTCAGTTATTATTATGAGATACTTTGTATGTAAACCGTGAAGCATTTGAGGCTTGGCAATAGTAAAAACAGTCAATTGGCATATGTGCTGCCTTCTTTAACCTACAGTAAGGCAGAGTATCATTATATTATTTATCTAGCAATGCGGTCCAATATCTGACAATATAAATTAACATTCTTTAAAGCACCAGACAGTATCCATTTCAATTACATTCTGGCACATTCATGGTAGAGCCCCCCATGAGGCAGAGTATCTCCACTGGCCACTGGCATGGTACCAATATTGGCATTGAGTTCAAAATTGAAGCTACAGGATAATATAACACATTGCTTTTTTAAAAAAATAAAATAGGCCATTTATAACTCGAGCCAAATTTCCCTTTCTGGAACATACTCTGAGCTAAATGTCTCCCCCTGTCCCATAGTCATAGGTTACTGCAGGGGTTGGCAATGTATGGCTCTCGCGCCGTATCTGGCTCTTTTGAGGGCCAGATATGGCTCTTTCTACAGGATCCATAAAGTCGATTTTTTTTCAGGTGCTGTTACAGGAGCTCGCACTGTGAGCACTGTATGGCTCTCACGAAATTACATTTTAAAAATGGGGCATTTATGGCTCTCATGGCCAAAAAGGTTGCCGACCCCTGGGCTACAGGTACTTACGGGTACTATGGTCTACAATACAGTTTTTTGAACAAAGAGAAAAAGAAATATGTTGTGTTCCTACTGGAGGTCTCCTCATAGAGACATTGATTTAGAGATAGAAAGGAATCATGAAGGCCCTCCTCCTATTACAAATAAGTAATTTAGGACCAAAGAGGTTGTTACTTTCCCAAGATCATAGACACCTAGCTAAACTAGGATTTGAATCTAGGTCTTTCCCAAACTCCTAATTATTCGTCTAGATCTCTAAGGTACTAGTCCTAAGTTACCTATTTCTAGAGATCACTGAAAAAAATCTTTGTCTCAGACTAGTCTCGGGGTCTGAAACTATATTAAAAGGAAAATATTGTGGGAGACAGCTGTTTTCCTTTACAGGAATCTCAATAGCTCTCTGTCTCTGTCATTCTAAATTCACTTCTATTGAAATGATTTCTGCTATCTGGATCCCTGAGTGTCATGGATTTGGGAGCCACTATTCATGCTCTTGACTTCCTCTCCTTTGAACCTCACCACTGGCAGACACTCTTGAGCCTTGGCAGCTTGTGTCCACTCAGTTCCACTCCAAGGTCAGCTGCTGCTCTTTCCCACCTCAATTTCAATGGCAGCTTCTGAGTGCCCCTATTTCATGAATGACTAGTGGGAGTCTTGGGTCTTGAGTGATCAATCCAATTACTGTGGCTGCTAATTCTCTTGGCTACACATAGTAACCATAACTTTTCAAATGCCAAAAAAGGTAAAAGATACCTAATATTTGTACCCCCATGCACAGATCTTGCCAATTTCCTTTCTTCTCTCTGCCCTACACAGTATTGGACAATATTATTTCCGAGAATTTTAGAATTCTGTTTTTCCCTTTGGAAATTTCCAGGGCTCCTTACATCCTTCTCCCTCCCCACCCTCACAAAAGATGAAAAAGTTGTGTGAAATACCTGCTACATTATTATTTCTTCAACTTAGTAAACAGGCTTTCCCAAATATTGAGTTATATAACAAAATCTAAGAAAAAGTTTTTTTTTAAATTTTAAACATTTATTAATATTCATTTTTAACATGGTTACATGATTCATGCTCCTACTTTCCTCTTCACCCCCCCGCACTCCTCCCACCCATGGCCGAAACACATTTCCACTGGTTTTGTCATGTGTCTTGATCAAGACCTATTTCCAAATTGTTGGTATTTGCATTAGTGTGGTAGTTTCGAGTCCACATCCTCAATCACGTCCACACCAACCCATGTGTTCAAGCAGCTGTTTTTCTTAAATGTTTCCTCTCCTGCAGTCCTTCCTCTGAATGTGGGCAGCGTTCTTTACCATAAATCCCTCAGAATTGTCCTGGGTCATTGCATTGCTGCTGGTACAGAGGTCCATTACATTCGATTTTACCATAGTATATCAGTCTCTGTGTACAATGTTCTTCTGGCTCTGCTCCTTTCACTCTGCATTAGTTCCTGGAGGTCTTTCCAGTTCACCTGGAACTTCTCCAGTTTGTTATTCCTTTTAGCACAATAATATTCCATCACCTGCATATACCATAATTTGTTCAGCCATTCCCCAATTGAAGGGCATACCCTCCTTTTCCAGTTTTTTGCCACCACAAAAAGCTCAGCTATAAATATTTTCATACAAGTCTGTTTATCTATGATCTCTTTGGGGTACAAACCCAACAATGGTATGGCTGGATCAAAGGGCAGGCATTCTTTTATAGCCCTTTGAGCATAGTTCCATATTGCCAGCCAGAATGGTTGGATCAGCTCACAACTCCACCAGCAATGCATTAATATCCCAATTTTGCCACATCCCCTCCAACATTCATTACTCTCCCCTTCTTTCATTTTAGCCAATCTGCTAGGTGTGAGGTGATACCTCAGAGTTGTTTTGATTTGCATTTCTCTAATTATTAGAGATTTAGAACACTTTCTCATGTGCTTATTGATACTTTTGATTTCTTTACCTGAAAATTGCCTATTCATGTCTCTTGCCCATTTATCAATTGGGGAATGGCTTGATTTTTTATACAATTGATTTAACTCTTGTATATTTGAGTAATTAGACCTTTGTCTGAGTTTTTTGTTATAAAGATTTTTTCCCAATTTGTTGTTTGCCTTCTGATTTTGACTACATTGTTTTGTTTGTACAAAAGCTTTTTAGTTTAATATAAATTTATATTTTGCAATTTTCCCTAACTCTTGCTTGATTTTAAAATCTTTCCTTTCCCAGAGATCTCACAGGTATACTATTCTGTGTTCACTTAACTTATAGTTTCCCTCTTTATATTCAAGTCTTTCACCCATTCTGAATTGATCTTGGTGTAGGGTGTGAGATGTTGATCTAAACCTAATCTCTCCCATATTGTTTTGGGATATTAATGCACTACTGGTGGAGTTGTGAACTGATCCAACCATTCTGG
>NC_058132.1:312525222-312628843 GCF_016433145.1 Gracilinanus agilis | reverse complement strand
CTTCTCCCCTCCCTTTTTTGACCTCCCCACTCCCCTGCTCCCCTTGGTTTATCCCTTCTGACTTTCTCAGTAGGGTTAGCTAGGAGTTTTATATCCCAATGGATAGTATAACTACTCTTCCCTCTCCGAGTTGATTACACTGAGAGTAAGGTTTAAAAATTACCTCTTGATGCTCTCTTCCTCTCCTTCTTATAATAGTATTTGTCCCCTCCCCATCCCATGCCCTCTTTGTGTGTAGTAGAATATGCTATTTTTCTTATTCTCTCAATTTTCTCCTGGTGTCCACCTCCATTCACCCTCCTCTTTCCCACCCCCCATATCTTCTTAGACTATTCAGCACTCCACCCTCTCCCCATAAATTATTCTTCCGACCACTATAATAGTGAATACTTAATAGTGAATAGAGTTGACTACAGAGAATTATACATAGCATTTCTCCACATAGGAATACAGATAATTGGATCTTACTGAGGCCCTTAAAAAGACAAATTTAAAAAGTTATGAGTTTTATTTCTTTCCCCTCCATTTCTCATTTACCTTTTCATGTTTCTCTCGCTTTTTGTGGTTGGATATCAAACTTTCCATTTAGCCCTGGTCTTTTCTGTGCAAATACTTGGAAATCTTCAATTTGGTTGAATGCCCATACTTTCCCCTGGAAGTATATAGTCAGTTTTGATGGGTAGTTGATCTGTGGCTGAAGGCCCAACTCTCTCGCCTTTCTGAATATCGTATTCCAAGTCTTGTGGTCTTTTAGCGTGGAGGCTGCCAGATCCTGTGTGATCCTGATTGGTGCTCCTTAATATTTGAATTGTCTCTTTCTGGCTTCTTGTAAGATATTTTCTTTTACTTGGAAGCTCTTGAATTTGGCTATTATATTCCTTGGTGTTGTCTTTTCTGGGTTTGAGTGTAGAGGGTGATCTATGGATCCTTTCAATGTCTATATTGCCCTCTTGTTGTAGGACTTCAGGGCAATTTTGCTGAATAATTTCTTTTAGTATGGAGTCCAAATTTCTATTAATTTCTCCTTTTTCAGGGAGACCAATGATTCTCAAATTGTCTCTTCTAGACCGGTTTTCTTGGTCTGTCACTTTCTCATTGAGATATTTCATATTTCCTTCTATTTTTTCCAGTCTTTTGACTTTGTTTTATTTGTTCTTGTTGTCTTGAGAGATCATTAGCTTCTAATTGCTCAATTCTAGCCTTTAGGGACTGGTTTTCCTTTTCAATCTGGTCATTTCTGATCTTCAGTTGACTTGCCTCACTTTCCAATTGCAAAATTCTGCCTTTTAAACTTTTATTTTCTTGCCTGATTTCCTTTTGAGCTATTTCCCATTTCTCTAGCCAAATCTTTTCCAACTTTCTCGTCATCTCAGGTTTGAACTCTTCAAGAGCTTGTGACCAGTTTTCATTATTTTTGGAGGGTCTGGATGCTTGTTTGTTTTCCTCCTCTGTTTGCTTGGTTGTCTGGATTTTCTCTCTGTAAAAGTTGTCGAATGTTAAAGATTTCTTTTTCTTGTTATTAATCTTTCTCTTCTGAACTACCTGATTCTGGGTAGCCATTGTTAGCCCAGCCCGTTCTCAGGTTTATCCTAGTGCTCAGCATCTGTTTGCGGTCTTTTGGGTCCTGAGGTCTGAGGTCTGGTTTTTCTCAAGGTCAAGCCCCCGGGTGGACCCCCTTGCTTGATCCTCTGCAGGAGGTTCCTTTACAAGTCTCAGGGCACTGCTTCCACAGTCGTATACCCGTCTACACTGGTTCCCCACTCAGGGTTTCAGAGCCTTATCTCACGCCTGTGTCCTCCTCCATCCACGCCTCCGCCTGAGCCTGCGCTCTGTGTCCGTGCTCAAAGTCCGTTCATGTTCTTTAGCTTTTTGGGGTCCTAAATCTTGCTGCTCTCAGGAACAGGCCCTGGAGCGGCCAGTGACTCAATGGGTGCCCCAAATTTGCTCTATTTCTTTTGACCTGGCTTTGGCGTTGTAGGTGGTGTGTGTGTGTGTGGGGGGGTTGCTCAGCCCACGATTTAGTGAGAGCTGTTTCACCCCTTTATAGCATGGAAATGCCCCAATTCCACGTACCTTCCACACTTTACCCTGTTGTGGGGTCCCTCCATTCGACTGGGTTTGTTTTTATGTCTCCTTGAGAAGTCCTGTATGTTTCGGTCAGGAGAGGTTAAGAACTGCTTTTTACTCTGCCGCCATCTTAACCCAGAACCTAGGACAAAGTCTTGAAGACAATGCCCTCAGCAGTGATGCACCATTCATCACAATGCTTTCCTTCTGGGCCAATGAGGTTTAAAGAATGAGTAAGCAGCATGTGTCTATGAGTCAGAATTAAAAAAACATTCAGTTTTGAGCTCAGATGTCCAGAGGACAAGAGATTCAGAAGAGTCGGTCTTGAACCTGAATACAGGCTGGAGAATTTCTTTCTTTCTCTAGCCCTCTTGCTGTCGATCCATGAGTATGAACTGGGCTATGAATATACCCAGGGTCACTCTGGTCACTCCCTAATCAAGCTCATCTTTTATGGGTTAGTTCAGATTAATCTGGAATATGGAACTGCTGCAAAACCTTGTCGTAATCTATATTTGCCAACAGACAATGAACTTTGGCAGGCACTAGGATGCAAGGTGCCTCTGCTGATGAGGCTATTGCCATCTCAGTTGTGTGTTTTTGATCCAAGTCCACAGATACATCTTGGCTCAGAAATGTCCATTGGTGATGCACAGTAAAACAATATCAGCTCTCACTGACATGGAGACCCATGTTAGGACATCTCCAGTGCAGAGACACATTAAGCTTATTCTGCATTTTGAAGATCTACAGTAGGTTGTTTTAAAGAGATGAAATGACATTAGAATTATTTTATGAAATTTAATCTGAAAGGTAATAATGGATATGGACCTGGAAGAATGACAACCTTGACTTATCCCATCTCCCCCTATAAGTTTAAGACTGCCACTAGACAGTTCAGGAAGGGGGAACTTACAGGGTAAGGAATTGGCATGCAATAGGAATTATCAGAGATGCTGCTGGCAAGTGAAAGCCTTGCCTCAGAGACAAGGGGTTATATTTTGAACATGAGTGCCCTTAAGTTCTATACTCCACCTACAATAAAGTCCATGATATCTCCCTAACAGCACCTAAGTGTTGGCCTCAGTTTATTATACTATATCCTGGATGGCTTTGAAATACTGTAATTATTTTTTTAACCTAGGACTAATAAAAGTGACAAGCAAGGGAATAAGTGGGATCTAAGAAATACATGGAGAAAGTGAAGGTTCAAATGGCACCATGGAGGCAGAATCCAAGATTCCATTCAGAAATTGGGAAATATTGACAAGGTAGAGGATCTAGAAAATAGATTTGGGCGAGGTCAATTAATATGCATTTGTTAAGCATTTACTGTATCTTGGACACTATATTCAATGTTGGAGATACAAAGAAAGATAAAAGCACAGTCCCTGACTTCAAGGAACTTATATTCTAATGGGGGAAACAACATACAAACAACAGGAATTTAAAAGTTACATACAATGATATGATAATATAATAAATATAGATGAAACATAATCCCAGTTCAAAGACACCCAGACAGGAGAGAAGACAAGAGAAAAAGGGAAGTTCCCCTGCAGAAAGGCTTAAAGGAAGCTAGGGAAGTTAAGAGGTAGAGTTGAGGAGGAAGAACTTTCCATGATTTGGTACAGGCGATAGAAATGAAATGAGTTAGAGATGGAGTGTAATGTACAAGAAACATCTATTAGGTTTGTGTAACTCGATCATAGAGTACATGGAGGAGAATAAAATATAAGACTGGAAAGGTAGAAAATTTAGACCAGATTGGGAAAACAGCTGTAGGCATTAGGAAGAAATAAGTAGACTTTACTACTTAAGCATCACAGAGTCTATAAATTCTTAGGTGTTTTCTGCTGCCTTTACTGGTGTCTCAATTCATATCTAGTCCAGAGCCTTTTTTTGGGGAAAAGTGAATCACAAGAGGAAAAGAGATAGAATAGATTATCCTAGTTAGAATAGGAAGAAATAAAATCAGATCCCATTATTGGAAACAAGTCTGCTTTTATAAGGAAACTCTAGCATACCAATAAATTTTAAATCATCATCCTCAAAGACTTTTTTTCTTTGCTTTCAATCCTTTCTACATCTTTTGTCCCTTATTGAATTTTAATGTATATCATATTGTTTTCTTTTTTTATCTTCTTAAATACTTTTGCTTTCTCACATTAATTATTTCCTCTCTTAACTTTTTACCACATCTTAATGGACTTTGACATTCCAAGTCTGTTGCTTGTTCTTAAATTGTGTGCTTGATCTCATATAGGTTTATTTTTTAATAACAAATTTCCACATAAGATTCCCAAAGTCACATGATCCATTTTGTTTTCCTCCCTTCCTCCCTACCCACTCCTGAAGCTGACAAGCAGTTCAATCTGGGTCATACATGAATTATCACACAAAGCATATTTCCATATGCTTTCCATTGTTATAAGCAAATAATTGTATAGAACCAAAACCCCAAAACATATACCCAAAAAGTGATAGATCATGTTTTCACCTGTATTTCTACTCCAACATATATTTCTCAGGAGGTAGATAGCATTCTTTTTCCTAAGTCCTCAGAACTGTCCTGGATCATTGTATTTTGTTGTTAGTAGCAGTCTATCACATTTGGTCATTGCACAATATTTCAGATACTGATGTAGGTCTTTCCAGGTGTTTCTGAAATCATCCTATTCATCATTCTTTATAGTATAATAGTATTCGATCACCATTGTATACCACAATTTGTTCAGTCATTCCCCAACCAAGGGACATCCACATAGCTTCCAATTCTTTGCTTCAAAAAGAGCAGCTATAAATATTTTTATATTAAAATGTCCTTTCAAAATTAAAAAATATATATAACTTTTGGATATAGACCCAGTAGTGTTATTGCTGTATCTAGAGGTAAACATTCTTTTATAACCTTTGGGCATAATTTCAATTTGCCCTCCAGAATGGTTGGATCAATTCACAACTCTACCAGCAATTTATTAGTGCCCCAATTTTGCTACACCCCTTCAAACAGTTATCATTTTCATTTACTGTCATATTGACCAATCTGATAGGTGTGAGGTGTTACCTCAGAGTATTTTTTAATTTGTATTTCTATAATCAAGAAGGATATAGAACTTTTTTCATATGATTATCAATAACTTTTATTTCTTCATCTGAAAACTGTCTATTCATATCCTTTCACTATGTATCAATTGGGGAAAGACTTGGAGTCTTATAAATTTGGCTTAGTTTTTCTATATTGGAGAAATGAGACTTTTATTAGGGAAATTTGTCATAAATTTTTTCCCAGTTTGTTACTTCCCTTCTAATTTTGGTTGCATTGGTTTTGTTTGAACAAAATCTTTTTAATTTAATGTAATCAAAATTATTCATTTTACAACTTGTAATGTTCTTTATCTCTTGCTTGGTCATAAATTCTTCCTTTCTCCATAGTTCTGACAGGTAAATTATTCTACATTCTCCTAATTTATTTATAATGTCAGTCTTTGTTAGAGGTGAAATAACCTTTTTCATTTTTGATGCTGGTATTTTGATTCTCTTCTTTCTTTTTTTAAACAAATTAACTAATAGTCTATTTCATTTTTTTCAAAGAACCATATTCTTGTTTATTAGTTCAATAATTCTTTTACTTTTAATTTTATTAATTTTTCCTTTGATTTTTAGGATTTCCAATTTAGACTTTAATGGGAGATTTTTAATTTGTTCTTTTTCTATTTTTTTGTTATATTCACAATTCATTGATCTGTCTTTTCTCAATGTTATTGATATAAGCATTCAGGGATATAAATTTCCCCCTGGTGTAGTGCTTTCATTGTGTCCCATAAATTTTGATATGTTGTCTCCTCTTTGTCATTCACTTGAGTGAAATCAGTGATTGTTTCTGTGATATGTTCTTTGACCCACTTGTTTTGAAGAATTGATTATTTAGTTTCCAATTAACTTAAAATATCATTTTTATTTTTTAAATATTTTCTTCATAATTACATATTGTGTTTTCTTTCCCTCCCCTCTTCCTTCTCTCCTCCCATATCCAAAAAGCCCTTCCACTGGGCTATACAAATGTTATCATTTAAAGCTATTTCCATATTATTCATTTTTGCAATAAAGCAATCTTTTAAAACCAAAACCCCAGGGGGAAGCTGAGTAGCTCAGTGGATTGAAAACCAGGCCTAGAGACAGGAGGTCCTAGGTTCAAATCTGACCTCAGACACTTCTCAGCTATGTGACCCTGGGTAAGTCTCTTGACCTCCATGGCCTACCCTTGCCACTCTTCAGCCTTGGAGCCAATGTACAGTATTGACTCCAAGGGGGAAGGTAAGGGTTTTAAAAAAAAACCAAAACCCTAAATCATATATCCATATAAACAAATAAGTCATTTGTTTCTCTTCTGTCTTTCTACTACCACAGTTTTTTCTCTTGATATGGATATCATTCTTTCTCATAAGTCCCTTGGGATTGTCTTGTATTAGCAAAATCCATTACATTGTTTTGTTTCACAAATTTTCACTTTTTGTGTATAATGTTCTCTTGGTTCTGCTCATTTCATTCTGCATCAGTTCCTTGAGATTCCTTCAACTTATATAGAAATATTCCAGTTCATTATTCCTTATAGCACAGTAGTATTACATCATTATCATATATCACAATTTGTTCAGCCATCTCCCAGTTGAGGGGCACCTCCTCATTTTCCAATTTTTTGCTACCACAAAGAGAGCAGCTAGGAATATTTTTGTACAAACATTTTTCATTATTATCTCTTTAGAGTACAAGACTTGTAGTGATATTTCTGGATCAAAGGGAAGAAATTCTTTTAAAACCCTTTGAGCATATTTCCAAATTGCCTTCCAGAAAGGTTGAATCAATTCACAACTCCATTAGAAATGCATTAGTGTCCCAATTTTGCTACAACCTTTCCAACATTTATTATTTTCCTTTACTGTCATATTAGCCAATTAGCTAGATGTGAGGTGGTCCCTCTGCATTGTTTTCATTTGTATTTCTCTAATTATGAGAGATTTAGAATATTTTTCATGTGCTTATTTTTGTTTTCTTTAACTGAAAAATGCCTATCCATTGACAATTTGTCAATTGAGTAATGGCTTGATTTTTCATACAATTGACTTAGCTTCTTATAAATTTGAGAAATTAGACCTTTGTTAGAGGTTTTTGTTTTAAAAATGTTTTCCCAATCTCTTGTTTCCCTTCTAATTTTTGTTGCATTGGTTTTGTTTGAACAAAACCTTTTTAATTTAATGTAATCAAAATTATTCATTTTACATTTTGTAATGTTCTCTATCTCTTGCTTGGTCTTAAATTCTTTCCTTTCCCATAGATCAGGTATACTGACAGGTATACTACCATTCTATGTTGACCTAATTAACTTATAATTTACTTCTTTATATTTAAGTCATTCTCCCATTCTGAATTTATATTGCTATAATTTATCTTGACATGTTGACCTAAACCTAGTCTCTTCCATACTGTTTTCCAATTTTCCCAGCAGTTTTTGTCAAACAGTAGGTTCTCCAACTAACTTTTAATTTGTGTTCTATGAACACTTATTGATTATAGTTTTATTGCAATATAATCTGAAAAAAGTTACATTCATTATTTTTGTTTTTGTTTTTCTGCATTTGATAGTGAAGTTTTTATGCCCCAGTACATGGTCAATTTTTGCATATGTACTGTGTGCTACAGAAAAGAAGGTATATTCCTTTTTATTTATATTTAATTTTCTCCAGATATTTATTGAATGCAATTTTTCTAAAATTTCATTCACTTCCTTTACTTCTTTCTTACTTATTTTTTGTTAGGTTTATCTAGTTCTGATTGGGGAAGTTTGAGGTCCTCCACTAGTCTAGTTTTACAATCTATTCCCTTCTTAAATTCCTTTACTTTCTCTTTTAAAAATCTAGATGCTATACCATTTGGTGCAAACATGTTAAGTACTGATATTTCTTCATTATTTATACTGCCTTTTATAAAGATATAATTATCATCCTTATTAATTCTAATCAGATCTATTTTTGCTTTAGCTTTGTCTGAGAACACCATTGCTACTCCTACTTTTTTTTGTTTCAGTTGAAGCCCAATAGATTCTGCTGCAGCTTCTTAACTTTACTTTGTATGTGTTTACATGCCTCAAATATGTTTCTCATAAACAGCATATGTTAGGATTCTGGCTTTTAATCTATTTTGCTATCTGCTTCTGTGTTATGGGTGAGTTCATCCCATTTATATTCAGTTATGATTACCATTGGTGTATTCCTTTATTTCTTGATTTCCTCTTTTAATCCTGATCTTTCTCTTTTCACTCATTCTTTCAACACCAGTGTTTTGCTTCCAGAATCCCTATCCATTTCCCCTCCATTATATGACTCTCCTTCCCACCACCACCCTTCTTATTTCTCTCCTACTTCTCTATGTGTTCTTTAAATCACCCCCAACTTCTTCCTCCTTAATATTACTCCACTTCCCCCCACTCCCTTTTTTTTATCCCCCTCTATTTCTCTATAGGGTAAGGTAGGATTCTATACCCCTAGACAATCTGACTGTTCTTCCCTCTCAGAGACAATTCCAATGAGAATAAGGTTTAAGGATTACCCATTATCACCCTCATCCTCCCTCCACTGTAATAGTATCCCTTCCTCACCATTTTATGTGATATAATTTACCCAATTTAACTTCTCTTCCCATTTCTCTTAGTGTAATTTTCTTTTTCACTCTTAATTTTATTTTTTATATATCATCCTAAACAGCTTACTACCACACCCTCTGTCTATGTATACCTCTAACTACAGTTTTTCAGTTACAGATATCATTTTTCATATAGGAATATAAATACTTTGACCTTACTGGAGCTCTTAAATGTTTTCTTTCTTATTTACCTTTTCATGCTGCTCTTAAATTTTGTATTTGGACATCAGATTTTCTATTTAAGTTCGGTCTTTTCTTTAGGAATGTTTTGAAGTCTTCTTTTTTTTATTAAATCACTATACTTTCCCCTAAAATAATATAATCCATTTTGATGGAGAGTTGATTCTTGGTTGTAAATTCAATAAATCCTTGCCTTCCAGAAAAACATATTCCAAGTCTTCTGATCCTTTAATGTGGAATCTGCTAGATCCAGTGTAATATTGACTAGTGCTCCATGATATCTGAATTGTTTCTTTTTGGATGTTTGGAATATTTTCTCCTTGGCCTAGGAGCTCTTGATCCTGGCTACATCATTCCTGAGAATTGTCATTTGGGGCTTATTTCAGAAAGTGGTCTGTGGAGTCTTTCAATGTCTATTTAACTCTCTTGTTCAAGAATATCATGGCAGTTTTCTTTGATAATTTCTTTTTAATATGATGTCTAGGCTTTTTTTTAGGTCATTAATTGAGGTACTCCAATAATTCTTAAATTATCTCTCCTGGATCTGTTTTTCTAGATTACTCATATTTTCAATGATAGATTTCATATTTTCTTTTCTTTTTTTCATTCTTTTGATTTTGTTTTGTTGTTTCTTGAGTTCTCTTGAAGTCATTAGTTTCTATTTGCCCAATTCTAATTTTTAAAAATGAATTTCTTCCATGGTGTTTTGATCCTCCTTTTCCATTTGGTCCATTCTACTTTTCATGCCACTCTTTTCTTCACTGAAATTTTTTGTCTCTTTTTCAAGTAGGTCAATTCTGTTTTATAGAAAACTCTATTCTTCATTAGTTTTTTTGTGAGTCTTTTTTCCATTTTACCAGTGTAGCTTTTTAAGCTGTTATTTTCTTTTTTTGCATTACTTTCATTTCATTATCCCATTTTTCTTTCAATTTTCTTTTAAGTTTTGCACATGGTTTCTTAGATCTCAAAATCCCCTATTGGTTCTGTGCTTTGTTTTTTGTCCCCACAGAATATTTTGAGTGTTAAATGTTTCTTTTGCTGTTCCTCATTTTCCAAGTTTTTTATGCTTGTGGGCTGAGAATTATGAAAGCATCGACTGATTCTCTTTCTTCTGCTGCTGGTTTTCAGGAATCTGCACTGTGAGGTATTTCGTCTTGCAATGCAGGCTTGAAAGGGCCCAGCTTTATGGATTTCTGGGCCTCACTGCAAGCTGGTGCCAAGGTCCCCAGACCTTTAAGAGGTGGGTCTGAAGTGCTCTTTTCTTGGTACAGCACATGTCCTGGGATCCCAAATAGCCTATGCACTGTTGCAAAACCTGGCACAGTAGGTGGGAGGGGTCGTTGGCGACACTTCTCTGTACGAAGTTTTGCTTTAGGTTTCCCCCTATCCTATGCAAATCAACTCTCTCTGCCTACCTTTCAAGTTGTGTTCAGCAGGAGAACCCCCTCACTCCATCTTGCTATTAGTTCCTGATTCCTGCATTTTTGAGGCACCTTTTAAAAATTGGTTTGAAAGGATTGTCACAGCAGTTTTAGTTCTACCGAGCTGCCATCTTGGCTCTGTCCATTTCTCATATAATGTTTAAAAATAATCTCAAAACATAACAACTTTAGTTTTAGTTCATCAGATCTTTAGAATTTTTCCCAAAAATTCTGAAATATTTAATTAATAACTTTAAAAATAATATTCTATAGTAAGCATGTAGAGGAAACCCACTTTCTTTCTTTTCAGTTCATTCCTAGACATTCCAGTGTCCAGGAGACACTGGAACACTACACTAGTCAGTTAATCCAGTTTCACATCCACCAGTATTTATTTTGTGTATTATATTTCCTGAAGTATGCAATATAGAAGGAGAAGGCATAATTTATTTCCTCAAATAATCTATAATATAATTGGTGTAAATACCATATAAACATGAATTAAGAAAATTAAAAAATACTGTAATTAAGAACCAAACTAAAATCCAGGCTCTAACTCCTAAGGAAAATTCACTTGTAGCAGTAGCAGAAAAAGTTCAGAGAAGAAAAACAAATCAGATGGATGTGAAAGATGGATAGGATTTGGATTGGATGAGAAGAAATGAGAGCATCTCAGGTGAAGAGAAAGATACATGCCAAGATTCAAAGGCAGACATGAGCATAAAATATGTGGGAGACAATCAAAAGAACAAAGGGCTATTGTTAAGGATCAATTGAAAATAAAGTTGGATCAGAAATCTTATTGCAGAAAGTGTTGAATGACAGGGAAAGTTTATGGAACATATGGAGCTGATAAACACTGTTCTCAAATAACAGTTCCCAACTTTTGACATGACAGAAAGCATGAAATTATTTAAAGGAAGAGGTCTGAAAATTTGTACGCCAAACATCATTTCATGTGCTTAATAAGTAATGTCATGTGCATTTACGTATAAGTATTTTAATTAGTCTGCAACTAGATAGCATAGTCAATGGAACATGAAATATGGATGCTGGAAGACCTGAGTTCAAATCCTGACATAGACTTTTACTAGCTATGCAACCTTGGACAAATCACTTATCCTCTGTCTGCTTCAGTATCTTCATCTGTAAAACAGAAATAATTGCTTTTATTTCATAATGTTGCTTTGAGGATCAAACAGTAAAATATATGAAAAACACCTTATAAACTTTAAGGTACAATATAAATGCTAGATATTATTGTTATTTCAGCTCTATGTGGATCTTGTGGGAGGGCTAGAGACCTAAAACTGTGTTTCCATCAGTTTAGGGAATTGTATTTGTTGAAACTCCCACTAGCCATACAAATAATCAACTTGTCCATTATTTAGAGTCTCAGACAAGTGCATGGGGATCTAAAAAGCTTTAATTTGTCCATGGTCACATAGTTAGAATGTCAGTGGCAGTTCTGGAACTCAGGACTTTCAAACTGTGAATCCATCCATTAACTACATTACTTTCACATATGTCTTGTTAATAAAACAGAAATTTATTTAAAAGCAATATTGAATTTGGTATTTGTCATTTATTTTTAAATCAATGTATGCCATTAGTACCACTACTATCTTGTGAGAATTTGCAAACTAAAATAGTAATAATAATAAATATTTAAAAAATATTTTCATGCTCAAGAAAAATTGGGATGGGACCTGGTGTCCTTACAGGGAAACAGAAGGATAAAGCTTCTCAGCTCACTTTGTCAAAGGTGCACCTTGGTCGATAACAGAATTATCATGTCAAGGACTAAGTTGTTGAGCACAGGAGTGACATGATGAAAGCTGTGTTTAAGGAAGATTAGTCTGGCAGCAATATACAGGAGGGATTAGAGGCAGGACAGGCTGAAGATAGAGAAAGCAACCAAAAGGAGGCCAGGTGACAATCTAGATACAAAATGCTTAGTGCTTGATTAAGGACGATAAAGGAAATGGAGAGTGAAAAGGGAATTTGCCGTATATTTTTTTTTTCAGATTTCATGACTTTTATTTTCCCACCCACTCCTCCTTTACAAAGGAGGTCCCTCCAATACACACAAGACTAAAAACTCCCCAGCCACGGGGTAGAAGGTGACCCTACAGAAAGGGCCCTACAAAAGGAGGAAGTGCAAGGGGAGAAGGAAGATCAGCATACCATAGCTCCCACCATGGGGGGGGGAGGGGGGGGAGAAGGGAGGCACCCTGTACTGCTGCCCCAGCCCCTATGTACATACAGTGAGGGAAGCAAAAAGGTATCCCTCCAAGATACAGCACCAACCTCAGCATGGAGGCAAAGGGCAGGTGGGAATGACCCCTCCTCTACTAACCCCGGGAAGGGGAAGGCGATGGTCTAAAGGAGGGCCTCCCTACTGCAATTCAAATGCAGCCTCAGCACCAAGAGTGTGTATGTGTGTGGGGGAGGCAGGAGGAGAAGGGAGTGACTTCTCTGGACCAGCCCCCTTTCCCCCTCTGAGTCCCAACGCCCCAACACAGTGGTCTCTACCCCATGTCCCAGCCCAGGTGAGGAGAAGAGATGAAACTGTGATGATGCATCCAAGGCTTTTCTTTATTTCTTCTTCCATTCCTGGGAGCACAGAGGGCAGAACCATTTCCCTCGGGGCTTGGTTGTTAGTCCAACACAGGCAAAGTGGAACCACTCAATGGAACAATTCAGGGTTGTCACAGCCAATCATCTCCCCGTAGGAAACCTGGTGGCAAAGGCAGTAGGTGGGTTCATTGGGATCCACTGGCATATCAAGCACATGTGAGGGATGGACACTGCCAAAAGTCACTGAGGGCATACCATACTCGGGGCTTGTGCGAACAAATTTCAGCTTTTTCTGGGCAGCCTTGGGAGCCTCCTCATCTGAGTTCTTCCCCTTGGAACGAGCGCGGGCAGCTTTCTTCTCCTTCTGAACCCGGCTCTTTTTTCCTTTGCTGGAAGAGCTGTCATAGTCACTTGACTCAATCTGTTTCTCTTTCAGATCAGCCTCAAAACGGGCTAGATCTGTGTCCAGTCTTCGAATGTGCTTATCCACCATCTCGTAGGTCTGCATGGCGAGCTGCACCTTGTCATCCCCAAATTCCTTTCACTTGCCATAGGCTTCTTGGATCTGCTTAAGTAATGCCAGCTTTTCCTCTGAGTTGAGGCTTTGGGCGCTACTCATATACTCAGTGGCCAGCTTGTCAATCTCTGCTTTCAGGTCTGACCAAAGGGGAGTAGCCTCAGGGTCCAAGAGAATTTCTCAGGGCAGCCAAACTTGCTCAAGAGTTGCCAGAGTGCAGGTCCACTGATGATATCTAATACTTCCTCAGTTCTCTGGTCTAGTTCCCGCATAAGCTGGAAGTTTCTCTGGAGTTCAAAGGGGAGGTTTTCAATACCTGACTAGCACCAGGTACTTTCTGATGGGAACAGGGTCTCAGATCCATGAGGAAAGGAGTCTCAGTCCTTTCTTGTTTGGTAGTTATTGTCCTCCCTTCAGTCACTTAAGGGGGAGGGGCGGCCAGGCTGGTGAGAGGAATCACTGGAGGGTCTATTCTTTGTCCAGATAATGCTCCAAATACATTCCCGCCGCCATCTTGAAGCAAAACCTGCCGTATATTTTTAAAGAAAATGTCAGCAGTACTTGTTGACTAATTGGGTACGGGAATGAAAGAGAGTTAAGAGGTAAAAATGAATATAAGATTTATAGCTTAGGAATCATGTTGAATTGGGGGCACTACTGCATTTTAATAATGATTTGAGGATTTATTTACAAAGAGAAAACTCTCAAAAATATAACTTAAGTCTCTGTCCTGTGCTTCAAACATTCACCTCCAATTCCCTAATGAATATTTCTTATTGGGATAGCCTATCATTATCTTAAAAATTAAAATGTCAAAAACAAACTTTTTCTAATTCCACCAAAACAACTGTCTACTACATTATCAAGTCACTCAACCATAAAGCTCTCATTTTCCCTTTCTTCATTCTCCCTTTCCTTTTTTCATCCTCTTTCCATTCCCCAATAATGTCATGTGTGGAGGTGGAACTAAGTCCTAAATTTTGTTCATTTTTCCTGTGAATTGCTTTTATTAAGTTATTTTTGCTGTTTTTATTCAAACTATCATAAGCTTCTTCAGGCAAGCACTTTTCCAGTGTCAAAATTCCAGATTTCCTGAGCTCCCCAAGACAAGTTAAAATGTAATTTGGAAATGTTTATCAAAATACATAAAAATACAATGAAACATAGATATCATGTGGCCTTCAGAGATCCGTTTCTGAGGTCAACATAACTGATTTACAATACATTCCCAATTGGTTTCATGCCTTCAAACCTCTGCCTCCCAAATCTGTTCTGTACACAGATGCCAATAGGACTATGAGTGGGGTGATTAGGACTTTATCCTAGTACAGTAAAATATACCTGGTAGTACCAGAATTTATACTTTAATAGTACAGAAACTTAGTGACTATTAAGCAATAATAATTAGTTAAAACATGAAATTATCAGATGGTTAGTTCTGTGCTGGTTTTGCCACTGCTCTCTTCTAATGTAACCCAACCATTTGCCCCAGTCTCTTTCCCGTCCTAGGATCCTCAGTTCTCCTATAAAGATCACAAGTATGGTAAAACTGGTCAGCTCAATGATCCCCAATTATTTCATTGGTGTTTTCATTTCCATATGCTATAATCTTTCATGGTTTTTTTTCCCTACATAGAACTACTCAATTGCTTCGAAATTCAAGTATCAACAAGAGCATATGTACATCTTCCTCTCTGTCAAGAGTAAAAATAGTTTGTCATTAATAGAATCATGGAAATATACAATGTTGGAATTAGAAGTGTGTTCAGAGGTTATTCAGTCCAATTAGAGAGGGAATATCATTAACAATTGAATTCTAATCTCAGTTTGAGGACCTTTTCCCAAAACGATGTGGGACTCACTATCTATTGAAAGAGCCAATTCTATTTTGAGAAATAATTTTAATTGTAATTGAAAAATAATTCTAGATTATCAACTATTGAATGACTAAACTATTATTTGCAATGCAAGGATCCAGGACAAACTCCAAGGGAATCATGATGAAAAAAGCTATCCAACACCATAGAAAGAATACAGTCTGAATGTAGATTGGAGAAAACCATTCTTTACTTTATTTCTTCAATGATATTTTTCTCTTTTGTAAGTGATATCTGTCTGCTTTCACAACATGATGGACACAGAAATATGTATTGTATAATAACACATGTATAGCCTATATCAGTGATGGTGAAACTTTTCGAGACAGAGTGTCAGGCTCTGCCGACACCCCAGATCAAGTCCCATGCTGGCTTCCCACCAGAGACTGAGTGCGGTGACCTATCCCCCCCTTACCTTACACAGGAGAGGGAGAAAGCACTCCCATTAGACTTCTGAGGTGAGGGGCAGGTGAAGTGAGGAATGTCCTCAGCACATGTGGAGGGGGAGAGAGGAATGGCCTGAGCTCTCTCTCCCCTCTAGCTCTGCTACCTGTGAGCTGCCCACCTTACCCACTATGTGCTCCCATTGGACTGCTGGGCAGAGAGGTGGGTTATGTGAAGAAATGTCCTCAGGCACAGTGAATATGGGGTGGTAGTAGATCCACCTGAGTCCCTTTGCCTTTCTAGTAACAAAGGCTAGGGTGGGGAGTTAGGTGGAGTGTCCCACATGGCCACAGAGAATGCTCTGCATGCCATCTTTGGCACCCATGCCATAGATTCACCATCACTGGCCCATATCATATTACTTGCTATCTTGGTGAGGGGGGAAGGGAGAGAGAATACATGAATTGCAAAATTTCTGAAAATAATTATTAAAAATTATTTTAACATGTAAAATTTTTAATTTATTTAAAAAAGAAAAATTATTCTATTTTTTAGCAGTTAAACTTAACTTAATCTAAAAATGGCATGTTTATACCCTGTATTGACAAGCAGAAGTGTAGAAAAAAAGTCTACGCTTTTTTCTGACCAATAGCAATTCAAGTATTTAAATATATGAGTATATATGTCTTTTATATTAGCAAAATAAATATCACTTATAAATTCACAACTACAAGTTATATTAAGATATGAGAAATATTTATGACAACTTATAATGAATGATAAATTATAAATATACCAAAAACTATAAATTTTTCATTCTTGTCACTTTTCCCTTTTTTAATGAAATGCTCTTCATGATGACAGGTAATTAATGGATATACAACTATGAGAGACAATTTTTCATAGTGAAATGTGAGCTAGTCTCAAAATCTGGGAAATCTAGATTCAAATCACACTTTTCATGCATATAGGCTGTGAGACCATGGACAAGTTGTTTAATCTCTTAGTGCCCCCCAGCAACTCATTAAGTTGCAGAGAAAAGACAGATCTTCATGGACAGAAAAGGTGTTGCTATCATTGTTGTTTCCAAACTGTCTTTTCTTGTCCAGGTCAAGCATCTCTTTCACTTACTTTATGACAAAGGTTTTAATCTCTTCACCATTCTGGCCTTTCTTTTCTGGCTCTATTGTAGGTTCTTGATATGTCTTTCTAAAAGGTGATACCTGGGACTGTATAGAATACACCTTTCACAGAGGTTACATTCAAGAGACCCCTGAGATAGGTGAAAATCCACGAAGTAATGGTGTTATGTTTATTTTATTATTCTTTGACTTTAAGCATCTTCCTGTGGTGTTTGGGTTCACTGCCAGAAGACTTAGGAGGCACAGAATATTTGGGTGGCACAGGGCTTGAAGTAAATTCAAACTTTTATGAAAACTTCACAAAAACACAACACCACAGAGCAATGCTACACACAGCAATGAGACCATCAATGTGAAGTGGACCAGGAGAAATGCTGCACTTATAGGCGCAGTGTGAGAGAGCAAACAGACTGATGCTACAGTCACTGAGCCAATCAGTTCCTAGGATACAGAACACAGCACTGTGTTTGGACATCTTTCATTCTATCAGTCAATAGTGTGCATGTACATTTTTATGTTGGCAGACTTGCACAAGTGGTAGTAATGAACTGTGATATAGCTAGTGTTGACTATACACACTAAAGATATATTCTGATATTTCTTCCTTTTGTCTGTATTACCTATCAATGTAGAATAAAAAAAAAAGAAAAACATTTAAGTTATATCACATTGTGATGTTTAATGCACATTTAGTTGAGATTTAGATCATTTTCACACTGACTGCCCTCTAACAGCATCTTCTTCCTGAATTCATGGTTATTTTAAAAAATAAGTGTAAAATTAAATAAAAATTGAAAAACACCTTCTCTCAAAAGAGAGGTGCTAAACTACATAAACTATATAAAACTATTATCTTCAGGAGTTAAAAGTTTACATTTATCCTTATCCAATATCATACTATGTAAACTTCAGCACATCATTCTAAAATGTTGAAATAACTTTAGATTCCCATTCTTATCCAACATCTTAGCTCTTTTCCTAGGTTCATGCAGTCCCAAGTTTGCATTCTAAACATTCATCTAAACCACCAACAAAAAAAGTTTGAAAAAAAAAAACAACTTATAAGAACAACATACCATATGGCATTCCATTAAACGCATCTCTCTAGATTGATATCAATCCCCACTTTTATCAATATTCTTTGAGTTCTTATGTCTCAACATTCTGCAGCCAACCAAATGTTCTATCTGATCACACTCTCTCCATCATATTTGAAAAAATACCATGAGATAATTTTCCAAGTTCCTGAAATATAACTAAATCATACCCATGGCATTCTCCTTATCTGAAAATCTAGTAGCCTTTTCAAAAAAGAAATGAAGTTGGACACAATGCGTATCTGGTTCTTAGAAAACCCATGCTCTCTCATTAATTAGTTCTGCCTCACTTCTCACAAACCTATTCTAATCATTCTAAAAATTAAATGAGGATTAGCTACATTTTGAAGTTTGCACCTCCTCCTTTTTGAAATTTGGGAAGTTTTTCAGTGTTTAATATTATAATTCTTTCTTATTTGTCATGATTCTGCAAGTAAATTATGTTTTCAAAAATATTTTTATATATGATAGTTCAACAGGAATGAAAGAAAATATAATAGGGGAATTATAGGCAATGTAAAAACAAAATTTATTTTCTTTGAAGAATCTGTTTTCCATGGGGGAAGCTAGGTAGCTCAGTGGATTGAGAGTCAGGCCTAGAGACAGAAGGTCCTA
Organism: Gracilinanus agilis; assembly: GCF_016433145.1. Lineage (NCBI taxonomy): Eukaryota > Metazoa > Chordata > Mammalia > Didelphimorphia > Didelphidae > Gracilinanus > Gracilinanus agilis. The sequence goes on along the minus strand of NC_058132.1, from coordinate 312,610,264 downwards.
GGTTCAAATCCAGCCTCAGACACTTCCCAGCTGTGTGATCCTGGGCAAGTCACTTGACCCCCATTGCCCACCCTTACCACTCTTCCACCTAGGAGCCAATACACCGAAGTTAAGGGTTTAAAAAAAAATAAAAAAAAGAATCTGTTTTCCTCATAGCCAGTATAAAATAATAATTTTTTTCCTTGGTGTAGTCAGCATTGAGGAGCACATAATAGATACTTAGTATGTATTGGTGGATTAATTCAAATATCCTTGACCATAGTTCTAAAGTCACCTTAGCAAGTTCTAAATTGTTACTCTGTAGTGCACTGGACTTGGATTCAAAAGAGACTTGATTCAAATCATATCTCTTGATTCTTATTAGGTGCATGTCTACAGACAAACCATATTCACACTGAGCCTCAAAGTCTTCTGTAAAACAGGCATAATATTTTCTTTAGTGCTTATCTCACAAGATTTTCAATTCACTAAGAACATTTCAATAATCTTTTATTAAGCACATACTATGAATTCGTTTCACTTTGGTTGATTGGGAACCTTGGATAAATGACTTCATCTCTTTTGAAATCATTTTCTTAACTTATAAAAGAAAGAGCTGGACTAGATGAACATATAATTCTGTAAATGTAAGCTCTCTAACTTTGTTCGTTTCTAGAATTCTTAGCATTGATTCCTTAGCTTTTATGATAGGGCAACTCATTGTTTCCAACGTCTGAATATTCCAGCAGAAGGTGGTCCCAGGGCTCAGCATTCAGGAAAGTCACAGGCAAAAGCATCCTTTTCCATGAGTAAGATTCCAAAGTCCACTTTTCAGAAGGGGATTTTATTGACCTCAAAACAAAAAAGGCACTTTGCCAACTGTAGTTTGCATCAATGCTTCCAGGGTCCTAGTGACCTGGCCAAGATTCTGAGAAGTGACCAGGCAAAATATGTCTCAAAATTTAATTACAAGTCATGAAGACAACACATTTATGAGACAAGTCTAATCTCACAGAAGTATGTTGATCTGCCAGACAGTCAGATCTTTAAAAGCTGCTGAGAAACTGACCAAAGTTCAAAGCAGCCCCCGTCTCTGCTTGATAAGTGTGAGGTCCATGATATACAACAGGAAAGAGTTACTAAAATTTTATGTTAACCCTTCAATATAAACATCTTTGGATTTAACAGTATACTTCAACTACTAATCTGGTTTGACCTTAAATATACCACTTAGTTCTAGGGCATATATAATCAATCACTTAAACTTAGAGCAAAAAATCTAAACTTCCACAGGAAACCTTCCCAAGATAATGTGATTTTAGTGCCTTCTCCCTTATTTTATATTTATCTTGTATATAGTTTGTTTGAATATGTTTGATTGTTTTCTCACCATTAGATGAGGACAGGGACTATCTTTTCCCTCTTTTTCTATTCTCACCACATGGAACAATACCTGACATTGTGAGCACCTGACAAATGTTTATTGACTAACCAACATATATGTGTGAACACAAGAAATTAAAATGTCCTTTTGAGTTAGAATTCAATTCAACATATGATTAACCTCCCATTATGGGTTTGTTAATTCTATAGTAAGAATTGAGTATATATGGAGAATATATATCCCTGATCTCAGAGACATGAGTAGATTTAATTTTGACAAACGTATGTCAGGGTAATTTGAGAAAATTAATTCCAGTAATTATTATTTCTCATAGTAGTATAGTGCTTCAATATTTGAAAAGCCTTTATAAGTATTCTCTCATTATAATCTGACTACAACTTTTGATACTGGTGTCATTATCATCATTTTATAGAGAAAGATTCAGATAGGTTAAGAATTCCCCATAGTCACACAGCTTACAAAGGATGAAGGCCTGATTCAAACCCCAGCATATCACACTATATCACACTATTTTTTCTCAAGTAAACAACTTGAATTTATACTAATCAGGATTTCAAGCATGATGTGGAAAACATATTGTCAATGCATTCTTTACCTAATTAAATCATCATGTGATAAAATCCAATTAAAACTCCTACTGTATTATATTCATTCTTTAAAGAACGGTTGTCTCTTAAATAAATATTGGTATTTTCTTCTCATAAAGTTTAGCCATCCACTTCTTATGGGAAAAAATCTTTGAATATCTCTGGAGCATTTAAGATGGAGAGTATATTTTCACACCTAGTGAACTGCTTTCCAAAATGCTGTGGGCCCAGAAAGATAAAATGGACCCAGGTCTATTATTTCTCCCAATGTTTTCTGAATAAATCATTTATCCTAAACTTTCCCAGCCTTCAATATGCCAGTTTCCAAACCACTAGAAAGCTAAGATGTCTAAACAAGAGAAATTTAGTTAAGGGGAAAAATATAGCTTTCAAGATCAGAAACTGGTAAAAACTACTTTCACATCAGAAGTTCAATTTAATCTGAAAGGAAAACAAATCTGTCAATGTCTATTCAACTTGCACTCAAACCTGGAGGGATGTTTAGCTCCCTCCTAGATGAATCTCTGTGTAGCTATGTGTTATTCAGGTCTTTCTGTTCCTAAAACACTACCTTTGAGGTGTACCATATAATTAAATTCTTCAATCTTTTCCCAGATCTTCACATGCCTACATTTTAAAAGTTCCCTATACTCTTTTAGTGGCTTGATTTTTAACTTCAAGCAAAGAGACTCCGCCAAACCAAAAGATGACTTTGTTTCACTTGAGATTCATATTCAGTATCACTAGGGAAACTAGCCTAATCATCTTAAATGGACCATACCCAGCTTAACTGTCCCTAATTCAACACAACTTCCCCTCCATTATGGACCCCTGTGACCTCTGTGTAACTTGACTTTTTTTAACAAAGCCAATCAACATTTGGGGGATAATAGTCCCTTAGAGATGGATTTGGGAGGAAAGGAAACATATGAATGCAACTTTTAAATTCAGTCATTTTCATACATGAACTAACTCTAATAGATATGCTATTATAGAGCAGTGCAATCAAGATTGGAAGCAACCTAGCTTGTTTGTTTTTTAAAGCATTACTTTTTTTTTGTCTTAGTAACAAATCTAAGACAGAAGTGCAAGACCTAGGTAAATGAGTTTAAGTGACTTGCACAGTTGCATAGCTACAAAATGAATACAATGAATGTGTCTTGCCTTCAAGACTTTCCATTTAGTAGGGGAGGGAGACAATAGGAAAACATATACTAATCAATTATTTAATAATCAATATGACCCAACATGATGAGCATGAAAATATGTATTGTATGATAACACATGTGCAACCTATATCCTATTACCTGCCTTCTTGGGAAGGGGGGAAGGTTAAAAGGGAGAGAGAAAATATAGATGGTAAAATGGAGATAAATGATTAATAAAATTGTATCAACATATAAACAATTAAAAGAAAAAAGAAACTAAGAAAAAATAATCAATGTACTAAACACTATGGTACAGCAAGTGCAAAAGTTTAGAAAAGAAAAGATTAATGGGGTACTAGAGTAATGAGGAAAGGCCTCAGGAAAGAGATATGATGAGATGGGATTTAAGCAGGATTTAAATAATCTGAGAGGAAACTTAGAGCAAAGTTGCATTTGAGCAACCATTAATATAGGGCTGTGTTGGTGAAGCATGGCACTGCCCTGGTGGCAAGGAGGGGGCTGCTCCATTTCCCCTCTCCACAGCACCCAGTGACATTTTTTTGCATGCTCTGCCCCTCTGTCCAGTCACCCAATATAAGCACTTGCTCCCTCCACTGTCTGGGATAATGTAGGGGAAGGAGCGGCTCACAGGCAGCTTGAAGTGGCAGTTTGGGCACATGATCTTGTCAAAAACATTCACCAACACTGGTATAGGGTATAGAACAATAAGTGGCATACTGGCAAATGTGTCACAATTGACTCTCCAAAAAACTGTCCCTATAGTACACATGTAGGTATAACCTCTATTATTATTTCTCAATTACTTTATGTCTAGTCAAAAAAATAATAAATAAATCCCCGATTTGTTGCATCTATCAAATTCCAAGGTTCTCACACTGAAAACTTGGCAACTGACTCTAAAGAGCTAACTTGAGCTTCTTCTATCATATCCTTGAGGGGGAACCCACTATGCCCAAAGGTAACCTATTATTTCACGGTAGGAAAGAAACAGTATCAAATTTGTAAAAGAAGAAAATTATATTATAGTTCTATTGTGAATGACAAACATTCACTTATTTAAATGAGGTCCTATATCAAGGTAACAAGTATGGGTCTATAAAAAAAGCAAACTGAGGCAGTCTACTTTCCTTTCTATGAGTTTTCAAAGAATGTGGGATTTGGAGTTCCAGACTTGTGATTTCATTGACATTGGGAATTCCTGTTGAGGAAATTCCCACTACCAATATAAATTGTCCTATGTTCTATTTATGTACTATTATGTACTTATCTATGTACTTATAATTTTAGAAAGCTACCTGGAACATTGAGAAGTTAAGTGATTTATACAGGGCCACACAGCCAGTATGAATTAGAAGCAGAATTTTAGCATGTCTTCATAACTCTGAATCTGTGCTTTATCAATTAATTGCTCCATAAAAAAGACTGAAACTTCAAATATTTACTCCTAAGGCACTAGTGACTAATAAAGAGTTTAGTTCATATAAATAAATTATGAGATTTGATAAGCACAATTTAAACCTAATTAACAAAGTTGTTGATTAGAGTTCTTGCTCAGTTGAGATTTCATAATAGATCTGCAATAGATGAGATTAATTTAATTTCATGACTTTTTCCAAGACCACTTGATAGCTACAAAACATAGAGGGAAGAAAATGACTATGAGGGTTAACCAGAGACTGGGATTAGCAAATCCGATGAAAAATACAGAAACAAAGCATTCTAAGGTATTAGCTAGTGAAACATCAAAATAGCAGGCCATGGAGTCAAGACTAGATATAGAAGTAAGCAAAGACAGAATGGCAAAGGTAGACTAGGACAAGATTAAGCATTCAAGATGTAAGTGTTCATCCTTGGAATAAAGAACAGATTTAGAGCAAGGGAAAAGGGGGGAAAGAAAAAGAATCAGAGGAAAGGAGAAACTAGAATTCCAAAGTTAAGGATCCTAGAGGTAGTGAGGAGATGAGGTTTGAGATATAGCTAAACCAATGGGTGAGTAGAGGATTTTAGACAGTCATTGAAGTAGAAATGGCTGAGGAATTGTAACGTCAGGATAATAAGTTTTCATCAGTATGGTTATTAAAGTCCTTAAGGGTGGTGTGCGGAAATAAGGTGGAGAAGTCAGCTAGGACCAAGGTTCTAAAGTAATTGAGAAGAACAAATGAAGGTCAAAAAATGAAGCAGCAATGGAGAGCAAAGAAGGATTTCAATCTCAATTAATAGTCTAATGAGTCAAGAAGAGTGGCCAGCTTAAAGTATTGCAAAAGAAATCATATGATACGAGAAAGGCAAAGTAAATTTCAAGAAGTAGAAATAAAGGAAAATCTAAAGAATGTATGGGAGGGGCAGCTAAATGGTTCAGTTGATTGAGAGCCAGGCCTAGAGATCAGAAATTCTGAGTTCAAATCTGACCTCTGATACTTCCTAGCTGTGTAACCCTGGACAAGTCACTTAATCTCCATTGCCCAACCCTTACCATCCTTCTGCTTTGGAACAAATTTGATTCTAAGATGATGGTAATGGTTAAAAAAAAAAAAAGAATGTATGGGAGTCTATTGAAACTAGAATAAGCATGCCAAATGTTACAATAGAATGAACTACGACAGGGGGAATTTTCATGACAAGTGGCCTAAGGAGGGTTGGGATGACGGAAAGAGAAATGAAGACTTTGAAGGAGATAATATGGATATAAAACTTGCATCTAAAGGGGGTAAGACTTAATAACCAGAAGTCAAGAATTAATATGATGGAAGATAAGGTGAAGTATAAAAGTAGAATAGGAAGGTGACTACTTAGTTGTCAAACTTCAATAAGATTTAAACTTCAAGAGTTTGCCTTCCTCCAAATTATAAGAGCTATTGTCTAACCAGACCCATTTGGATTCTGTTTCTTCTTTTTTGTTGCTATTTTCTATCTAAAATTAAGTGGAAGGAAAAAATGTTCAAAATTAAAATGCAGAAATATATTTTGAACCTTGATTATACAAAGTATCAGCATGCAAGCTGAATGGAGTAGGAGGAGAAGTTATCCCAATTTACCCAAAGACAGCTGTTCCTCACCTTTCCTCTATTAAAAGCCAAATCCTGTGGCTTTTCTGCAGGATTAATGGAACTTCATTGCATACCTGATGGATCTGATGTTTAGATTCTCTCAGCTGGTTCAGTATTTTAGACTCATCATGTTCATCTTCCCTTCCCTGCCGACATGTTTATTTCAGAGTGAACCCAAGTGCAAGGAAGAGTTAGCCAGGAATATCTTGAAATTTATCTTTTCAATTCCTGATGCCCACCACATCTCCAGAAAAACTAAGTTTCTCCAGGCTCTTATTGAGGTTTATGGTTACTTACTTAAAAAAAATAGATTATAGTTCACGCCACAGGACCTAGAGCTGGAATGAACTAGAGTCTTGGTATAACTTCCTAAAGGTGAAATGACTTGTCCCAGGTTACACATCTACTAAATGGAAGAACTGAGACTCAAAATTTTATGTCCTACACTTCTATTTGGATATCTTAGAATAAATAAACCCATCCACTTCCCTATAAAGCAAGACTGTAGTAGCAAATGTGTAACAACAAACTCTCATTTTAAAAAAGTGCCCTCTACAAAATAATAAATCAAGCCCTAGTTTGGGTAGTCTAAGGCATAAATGTTCACACTGAAATTTAACTATCGACTCTCCTGAGCAAATGTGAGGTAGATCCAGCACACCTTAACAGATATAGTATTCTTCAAACTTCTCTATTTCTTGACCAGAATGTGAACAAATGAAGGCCAAAAGGTGAGGAAGCAGCAATGGCTATTTATGGCACCCCACCAACTTTTTAGGCACTGGTCCAGTTTTGCAAAATTAAAGTCATTTTGGATTTCTCACTTTTCTTCACCCTACTCTTATCCAGATACTAATTAGTTCCCAATACCAGTCTACTAATTATAACTACTCTACATATCCTCATAGTGTAAATTGTACACTCCTCACAAAAATACTTTCCTCCAAAAGCAGTATCCTTTTTACTTACAGAATTTCATTTGAATGCAAATGAATAAAACTAGTATACTGCTGCAGAGAATTCATATGTGACAATATATTCTAGTTTTAAATTGTTCTTATAAATTTCCTTCAAAAAGTTTAAGAGATTTTTCTAATTCATCTGCCTCTGAACCATTTCTTTAGTACCTTGTACATACTACACACCAGTTGACTATTTCAGTTTCAATTAGGCAGAAGTTATCACCAAACATTTTGTGTGTTCTTGCCTTTTCTGCATTTGAATCTTATCCCAGGGTAGTTGCTCCCTTTTCTTATCCATCCAAATGTTGCCTTCATTTAAGTGGGAGTCAAGAACATTCTCTGTGCAACATAATTAAATGTGAGGAAGAAAGTCAGGGGCTCAAATTCATCAATAATTATTGTAACCAATGAAGATTATTTCAAGAATAGTCAGGTCATTTATTGTGCTTCAGTCTATCTTGTTTGTAGACTCCTTGCAAGAAGGAATGATGTCTCCTGAAACCTAAGGTAATTTTGTTCCATTTTCATTATCAGCACCCCTTTATAATCCTAAAAATTACTGAAGACCCCAAAGTGCTTTTGCTTATGTGAGTTTTAAATTTATGAATATTTATTGTATTCAAATTAAAATTGATTAAATTTTAAATACTTATTTCTTTACTTAAAACTAACAATAATAAAATACTTTATGAAAAATAATTATTTTTCAAAGTGAAAAACATTGATGAGATGTGTCATTACTTTACATATTTTTCCATCAATAAATAAACATTTATTAAGTGCCATTTCCATGCTAAGTTCTGTGCTAAGCACTAAGGATACAAAAAGATAAGACAGTCCCCGCCTTCAGGGAGCTTATAGTCTAGTGAGGCAAGGGAAGAGAACTTGCAAATAAATATAGACAAAACAAACTATATTCAGGACAAATAGGAGATAATTAACTGAGGTAGGAGGTGCTATTAAGAGATATTGAGAAAGGCTTTCCTGTAAAAGATGAGGTTTTTGTTGGGACTTAAAAGAAATTAAAGAAGACAGGAAGAGTTGAAGAGTAAACATATTCTAAGCCTGAGTGACAATGAGAAAAAAAATGCCCCCAACTAAGAGATGTAGTGTCTTCTTCATAAAAGAGTCAGCAGACCAGTGTCACTGTTTTAAAGATTATGTGACAGGGAGAAAAGTATAAAAAGACTAGAAATACAGGAAGGGGCTAGGTTATGAAGGTTTTGAATGCCAAACAAAGAAGTTGCCATTTGATCTTGGAGACAATTAGGAACCACTAGAGTTTATTGATTTCAGGAGTGACATTGTTCAACCAACACTTTAGGAAGATCATTTTGGTGGTTGAATGGAAGATGGGTTAGTGTAGAGATTGACTAGAAACAAGCAGACCCAGCAGCAGGTTATTGTAATAGATCAGGTGTAAGTGATAATGGACCTGCAGTAGAGTGCTGGCCATGGCAGATGAGAAAAGGAGTTGTCCATGAGAGATGTTGCTGAAGGCAGATCAGTAGACCTTGGCAACAAATTGGAGATGGGGGGATGAGAGATAGTGAAAAGTGTAAGCTTAAGGGTCAGATGGCAATGGATACTCCCCAGTCCTAGATCAGAGGAGAAGCAAGTAAACTTGACTGGAAGGGAGGGGCAAGAGCCCATGGGTACTCTTTTACCTCCCCCCGACCCTGTAAGCAGTTGGAAATCAGTCAACAGGACACACTCAAAGGTTATTCAAGCTTGATAAATTCTGGGCCAAGATGGTAAGTGGATAGGAACTAAACCCCTTGTGATTATTACTTTGAATTACTCTCTCACAGGATGGAACTATATGAGGTTAAAGTCTTCTACAGATCAGACCACAGGCTGTAGGACAGAGATTGCTGGTGCTCCAGCTTGGAAGTATTACTTGGCTTGGTGAAAGGAAGGTAGTAAGTATGACCCCAAGTTAAATGTATACCAGCTCTATCTTTCACAAACTAAATGAATTTAATGATTTCAGGGAACAGGAGAAGGGAATCAGTTTAAGGAAAAAGGAGGGAAGGTAATCTGGCTAAAAATGTTAACTGCAGGCTAACAACACATTGGGGGGGGCGGGGAAAGGAATGGGAGGAATGTATCTTGAATGGCTGAACTCTTATCTAAGCCCCTAAATAATCTTCCTTCTAAAACCGAAACTGCTAAATTGAAGGTAGACTGTGATTTTGCTTGAAGTTCTATCTTTGTGGTTAGCTATCAAGGCAAAGCAGCCCTGGCTGTCAGAGACTGTCTCAGCCCCAAGAGCTACACAGAGTGTATGTGCCGAGAGCCAAGAGTCAGGACCCTTGCAAGAGGGGTGACCTGACTTTTATACCAGGACTCCAACTGCCCTTAACTGCCCCTCCCTTAGAGTTCTGGGGGGCACTATGGGATTCTGTGATGCAGCTTCAACCCCTCTCAAAAATATGGATATTACAAAAGTCAAGGTTAATTCCTAGGTTATGAGCCTGAGGATCTGGAAAATTAATGTTCCCTTCTTTAGTAAAAGGGAAGGTAGAAGAGAGGAAAGCCTAGACAGATAAATAAATAAATATATTGTTTTGAATATGTTTAATCTAAGATGGCTAGTCGACATCCATTTTGAGATGTCTGAAAAGGAGATAGAGAGATGAGAAAAGAGGTTAAAAGAGAAGTTGGGACAGGATAGGATAGGACAGGAGAATCACTAACATGGAGAGGGTAATTAAATTCATGGGAGTTGATGATATTATCAAGTCAAGTAGTATAGAGGGAGAAGACAGCCCTGGAAAGAATTTAAGGGACACCTACAATTATAGGGTATTATCTGAATGATGAGTCAGCAAAGAAGAATCAAAAGGAATGATCAAATAGATAGGAGGAGAACCAGGAGAGAATAATGTCCCAGAAACCTAGAAAGAGCCTATCTAATATTAGAAGGAAAGGGGAGAGTAGCATAGATTTAATTTGAGTGACAGGCACATCTTGCTGACAGCCCAAGAATTCCATGGGTCTGACAAAGTGAATGGGTGACAGTTTGAACTCCAGGGAAAAAGGGAGACCTCTTTTATCCTGTCTGTGAAGCCTGGTTTTTCCAAGAGGAATACTTCTATCAAGATCCATTTGCTGGGATTGACTAAACTGTGGTGAGATATTTCAGTGGTGGGCACTGAATGTCAATAAGTCTAGCTCAATCTCCAGTATTGGATTAACTGGTAGTTACCCTGAACAGCATCGAGGATCAGCTGAAGTCATCCTTCACTGAAGGTTGTGAGATTTACTGGTTATATGTGAGATCCCTGATTAAAGCTGGACCTGTTACTCTAGTAGTTGGATTAGTGATCAGAGTAGACATCTCCATTCCCCATTCCTCATTGCCTAGAGGAAGTTTCTTCTACTTACCTCCACTCCCTAACCTAGTTTTGTTATTAAACCCTTTTACATAAAGCTTCCTTGTTCCTCTCCTTTCCCTGTTACTTTACTGACAATTTGAACCCACTATCAGTTATAAATCGTATACCCTGGTTTAATTCATCAGTTTGTTATTCAGCTATTCTCCAGCTTAGTGTGTGTTACCTGAATGTATTTCCTTTAAATCAGTTAACTCTCCACTGTACTTCATTCTAGCTGAGGGACTAATTTAACATTAGCATTACATGTGTCCCCCTCTACTTTTAACACTAGGAGGAGAGGGTGATCAACAATATCAAAGGCTTCAGAGAAGTCAAGGAAAATGAAGATTGAGAAAAGGTCATGAAGCTGGCAACTAGGATTATTTTTGAAAATTTCTTCAAAGTCTGGCTAAATAGAAGACATTTGTATTCTCACTTCTGCTTCTGCATTCAATTCATTTCTTTGCATTAGCTTAATTAAAGTAAGTTTTAAAATTTGAGTCTCACAGACATGTAGTTGGAAAATAATTGGGAAAATAATGTCAATTTTTTTATGAAAACAATTTTGACCTTATGATTCTCATGAAATGGTCTTGGGAACTCTTAGGTATCCTGATATGTCAATTTTGAAAAACTCCTTCCTCTGGTCTTGAAGTAGCATAGAAAAAAATAGAAAAAGCCACAAAACTTAAAGCCAGAATTTGAATCTTGACTCTTCAATTTCTGCTTTGGGTGACCTTGAGTAAAATATTTAACCTCTTTGTTCCTTAATTTTCTCTCTTATACAATGAGGGGGTTGGACTAGGAAATCTCTAAGTTCTATTCCTGCTCTAATTCCTGCTCTGTGATCCTGTGATCTACCATAGAGTGGTATAGACTCAGAAGGAACTCAAGAAGTACTTCTTGATGCCCCTCTATTCAAAGAGTATTTTTGGGATGAGACAAAATCAAGAAGACTAGTTGATCAGCTGAAAACACTTTTGGAAACATTCGTATAAGCACAGCTTTTTGAATGGCACAGGAGTTCATTAATGTAGTTGTTTTCTTCTACTTGATGGTGATTTTTATTCCTGATTTATAGTAGTTCCCAGGGGCAAATTCCAGGTCCTCTTTCAGTTGCCAGCAGTTAGAAATGCTCTTCCTTTGTTTTGTTCAATCTATTTATTTCATTCTATTCAGGTTTTTGTTACAGTTCTAAACTGAATTTCAGAGCACTTCTTCCTCCTTTCTCAAAATGTTCAGTGCTGGCTCATAGCTTTTCTTTCCCTCCCACTTGTGCAACCCTGCCTCACTTAAATACAATTCACTCTCAAGCCAAGACATTACTCCATGAGTTCATTGGTTCTCTTCAAAAATAAATTCTGAACAACAACAAAGACTTTTAATGCCTTGGAAGCTATTAACACTGGAGACATCCCACTTTTAAATAACTAATTGTTGGGAAATTTCTCTTTACATCAATACTAAATTTGCTTCCTGAAAATGATGAAATTCCTTAATCTTCCCTCTTGGGCTAAGCAGAAAACTGTATTTATTTTCTAATCTACCTGACAGTATTATAAATACTTGAAGATAATTACCATTTATTCACATGCCTTTGGAAATTAATAGAAGTCTTCTCTTTCCAGGTTAAATATTCCAATCTTTATATGTCATCATCTCAAGGTCTTTTGATGTCATGTCCCCTGGACATTTTGTACATATCGAGGTCCTTCTAAAATGGTGCATTTAAACTGAATGATGAATGACTATCATTAAGTGCCCTCAATGTTTGAGTCATTATGATAGATTCTCAGGGTACAAATATAACATTTAGACACTTCACACTTCCATAGGTTATTCTATTGGACCAGGGGATGTATAAGACATATGTAAGATATATAAATATGCATATATAGGGAAATAGTGACCAGCAAAAGGAATTTTGGTATGAGAAATGATGGGATCCTAGAGTCATAAGGTCTCTTAAGGAGACTTGTATAACCAGAGCTATCATTAGCAATGGTAATATTAAATTGAATGCTATTTCAAGAGCTATAGAAGAAAAGGAGAGGGGAAAGGTGAGGGTTTATGCATAAGAAAGAGAATCAGATTGCAAGATATCCTGATGGATAGCTGGAAAAGAAGTAAAGTATGATCTGCAGCTTACTATATATAGTAGGTAAGTCATTTTATCCCCACCAACCAATCAGGAGAGTTCAGTCCCAGAGAAGCATTCCAAAACTGAACGGGGCAGTTTTTTTTTTCAAAAAAGTTGGTCTAGGCAGATTTATAGTGGCAGTTTGAGTTTATATCACCTTTCTTGGTTGCTATAATATAGCACTGACATAAATTGCCCAGACTTTTTATCAGAAAAAAATTGCATACTTTCCCAATGCTAAACCCTTGAAATTAATTTGGAACCCAAGGTTAAGACTTTATATCTATACCTACTAATTATTTTTATTTTATTGAACCTTTCCCCAAATATCCTAGAACTGAGTCTTTGATGTACTGTTACCTATCCCTTCCCAGTATGTGTCATCTGCAAATGTTGTATGTCTGACATCTGTTTCTTTATACAAATAACTGATAAAAATGTTAAACAACACAGATACTTGGAAAATTCCACTAATGACATCCTACTGGGTTGATATAAATCTATTGATAACAATTGGTTGAACATGGCCATTCAACCAGCTTCAATCTACCCAAGATGCATTATCTTCTAACCCATATCTCCACTTATTCCATAAATTTGCCAAGGACCTGACCTGGGTGGCTAAGACGTGTGCTGGTGCTTACAGAGTTAATCATTATTCTCTTTTATCAAACTAATGGATGATTCTGTTTGGCCCTAATAGGAAGATGGTTTTATTTGTCATTCCACCTCTGAGTTGCTATTTCCGTGGTTCCTCTTCTCAGGGTAAACCATTTTCTGCTCTACAGTTCTTTCTGACTAAACACCTTATTTATCTCCCTCAGTTAATGTATCTAAGCACACATATACACATGAATTGCCCCATATGACTGGCAGAGGGAACAATTAGACTGAGAATTGGTTTAAAGTGAAGCTGGCTTTGACAGACTCCATTTGAATGATAGATTAGCTTCTCTAGCAAACCAAGGAGCTACCACACCTCTTCCTGCCTCCTGATAAAAGCTGAATGGTGTAAAATAAAACTACTTCCTGCATTTGGCCTGCTTATCAGCAACTCACACAACCTACATCCTTTAAAGGAGCTTTTTTTGTTTGATAATGTACTTTCAGAAATGGAGTGGGCAGTTACCACTGGTATTCCATATTACTTTGCATTATTTTGTGGGTCTTGTGAATCTATCAAAATATTTATAAAACTTCTATTAAGTCAAGGAAAATAGAAGCCATTCAAAACTTTTGGGTCCTCCAAAAACATCTTAAAATTACTCACTAATTAGAATAAACTAAACTCACTGATGTCACAACAACCCAAGCATACCCTGAGGTTTTGATATCTCAGTTGAAAGATAGGTATCCATTCTATTCTATTATCCCAATCCAGCTCACATTTAAAGGCCCTGATCAAATTTCATCTTTTTCTCAAGTTTTCTGTTATTATCTGAACTGCTGTTGTCTTCTGATTCATTTATGTATCTGTCCTATCTATTCAAGTGATTGTAAACTTCTTAAAGGAAGGAGTCATTTTGTATTTCAATTTTCTATCCCAAGTCACCTAACTCAGTAATGGAATTCTCAATCAATATGCTGATTGATAGAAAAAGAAGGGTTAAGCTCCTCTCTTTGGATTCAATTTCAAATGATAAATATTTCCTCTTTAATATGCCTTTTTTTTTCATATTCTTGGCATTTTTTTAATGATTTATAAAAAGGGATGATGCTAATTTCTACCTAAGTGTTCTGGAATAGTCAGGAAACATGGTACTACAGTGCATAGTAGGATTAATTTAATCCTTTGTGCTTGTTGGGAGAACTGGAAGTGAGTTAGGGTGAGACATTTACCTGTCCACTGCCAGCAATGAACATGTCCCAGGAGTGGGGAAGACTTTGGGGGTGGGAGGTGCTAAAACCATGCCTCCAAGTAGTGTAGTTAATACTGAATGAGGAGGAAGTTCACAGAGAGAGCCCTATTTGTGCAGACAGGAGGGGTAGGAGTGGCAGACCTGAGAAGGCAACATGGAATTGGGGGTTGTGATATAATGAAGACCAGCAGCAAATACTGGGCCTGTTCCCATCAACAAAAGTGATTACTATGAGCCAGGCACTGTCCTAATCTTCGAGGATTCAAAGAAAGGCAAAAACACAGTCCCTCAACATAAAAAGCTCACATTCTAATGGGGGAGACAACAGTCAAACAATTATGTTCAAACAAGGTATATAAAGTATAAATAAGAAGTAATCTTAGAGGAAAGGCACTGGCAGTGAGGAAAATTGGGAAAGACTTCCTGAAGGAGGTAAGCTACAAGCTGATTCTTCAGAGAGGTCAGGATGAGAAAGGAAAGCATTCTAGGCTTTAGGGGACATCCACTTAAAAGTCAAAAAGTAAGGAGAGGGGATGTCACATGCAAGGAATCCGAAGAAGGCAATGATATTGAGTAAGAAAATATGTGGAGGGGAAGGTACTTTGAAGCCTGTAAAGGTAGGAAGAACCAGGCCATGAAGGCTTTGAAAAGCCAAAGTGAAGATTTATTTGATTATGGAAGCAAAAGGGAACCATTGGGGTTTACTGAATGAAAGGGAGAGACAAACATATCCAAAACTGTGGTTTAGGAAGTTTGTTTTGGAAAATGAGTAAAGGATGAACTAGAAAAGAGAGAGAAATGGGGCAAGAAGTTGACAAGCAGGCAATTGCAATAGACTAGTTGTAAAGGGATGAGGGCCTGAACCAGGGTGGTCATTATTGTGAGTAGACATGAAAGGATATTTGCAAGAGATGTTATAAAATAAGAAATAACAGAATTTATCAATATTTTGGATCTGTGAGATGAAAATGTGTGAGGAGTCTAGGATTCTAAGTTGAAAGTTGAGGGGCGAGGGAGGTAATCTAAAAAGTTAAGAAAAATTTGGAGAGAGAGAAGAGTTGAGGGGGAAAGATAATGAACTCTGATTAGGCATGTTGAAATTGAGAACTCCAATAGGGAACTTTCTAGTTTTTTAATTTGCATGCTCAATTCATTAACCTCTGCCCTCCCTAATTTGTTAATATATGCACTCAAGGATATAAATTTCTCCCCATTACTGCTTTGGCTGCATCCCATAGGTTTTGGTATGTTGTCTCATCATTGTCATTCTCTTCAATGAAATTATTGTTTCTATGATTTGTTCTTTAACCAATTTTGGAGAATCATATTTTTTCATTTTCAATTAATTTTTGGTTTGCCTTCCCATGTACCTTTACTAATTATTATTTTTATTACATTATGATCTGAAAAGATTACATTTATTATTTTGCTTTTTTGCATTTGTTTGCCATGTTTTTATGCCCTAGTACATGGTCAGTCTTTGTGAATGTACCATGTGCTGCTGAAAATAAGGTGTATTCCTTTTTGTCCCTATTTATTTTTCTCCATATATCTATTAACTCCAGTTTTTCTGAGATTTCATTCACATCTCTTATCTTTTTCTTGTTTATTTTTTGGTTTGATTAATCTAGATCTGATAGAGGTATGTTCAGGTCTCCCACAGGTACAGTTTTACTATATATTTCCTCCTTAAGATGCAGTAGTTTCTCCTTTAAAAATTTGAATGCTGTACCAATAATTACTAATATTTCCTCATTGCCTATACTGCCTTCCCTATCTCTTTTAACCAGATCTATTTTTACTTTGGCTTTGTCAGAAATCCTGATTGCAACTCCTGCCTTCTTTTTCTCAGCTGATGTCCAATATGTTTTGCTCCAGCCTTTTACCTTTACTCTGTGTATGTATACCTGCCTCATGTATGTTTCTTGTAGACAAGATAGGGTAGGATTTTGGTTTTTAATACACTCTTCTATTTGATTCCGTTTTATGGGTAAGTTCATCCCATTCACATTCAGAGTTATAATTACCATGTCTGTATTCCCCATCATTTTGATTTCCTCTCCTAGTCCTGCCCTTCCTTCTTTCAGTATTTTCTTCTACACCAGTGTTTTAGGTTTAATCAGTCCCCCTAATCCCCACCCTTATTTTGTTTCCCTTCCCACCTCCTCCTTTCTTATTTTCCTTTATGGTTTATTAAATTGCCTCCCCCCTCTCTTTCTCTCCCTTTTGATACTCCCTGCCCCATTCCCCAGCCCCTTGGTTTTTCCCTTTCAACTTCCCTGTAGGGTAAGATAGACTTCAATACCCCAATGGATCTAAGTGCTCTTCAGACTCAGAATTTATTCCACTGAGAGTAAGGTTTAATTATTACCTATTAGCTCTCTCTTCCTCTCCTTCTTATAATTGTGTTCTTCCCCTACCCCTCCCATGTGCCTCTTCATGTGGTATAAATTATCCTTTTATTTTTATTCCTTTGAGTTTCTCTTATTGCTATCTTCTATTCCCCCTTTTTCTTTCTTTTTTTTTAAATATATCATCTTAAATCACTTAGTACTCCAACCTTTACCTATGTATGATTCTTCTAACTACTATGACACTGAATACAGTTTTTGAGAGTTATGTATATTATTTTTCTATATAGGAATATAAAAGTAATATAAACAATTTGATCTTTTTGAAGCCCTTAAATTTTTTCCCCTTCTTCCTTGTTTACCTCTTCATGTTTCTCTTGAGTTTTGTATTTGGACATCGAATTTTCTGTTTGTTTCTGGTCTTTTCTTTACAAATGCTTGGAAATCTTCTATTTTGTTAAATGCCAATACTTTCCCCTGGAAGTATATAGTCAGTTTTGTAACCATGGAAAATTTTTCAAAAAATATAAAAAATATGTATAAAGACAGGTTTTTCACTATGTTCTTTTGATTTTCTTTTTTGGTCTAGTTTATCCTGCTTTTCATGGCTTCCAGTAGGTCATTTCTGACCTTCAATTTGCTTATCTTTTCATTTGATTTATGGACTTCTATTTCTAAGTGTGAAATTCTGTCTTTTAAACTGTTATTTTCTTTTTAAACTATTTTCCTCTTTTCTTGCCAGGTTTCTCCTATCTTTTTAACTTGGTTCTCAAATTCCAGCCTGATTTCTTGGAGAGCTTGTGACCAATTTCCATTTTTTTTTAAAGTTTGAATGTGTTTGCTTGATTATCATTCTCTGCTGTCTCCTCTGTGGTTTGTTGTTTCTCTAGGTAATTATCCAGAGCCAAAAGCTTTTTCTTATTTTTTTGGTGGTTATAGATTGTATTTCTTGAGTGTCACTAGCCATTTCTACATTAGTTTTCTCTTCCTTTCCCAGCCAGAAGTCTAAGTGAGGAGGGTAGGCAGCTCTCTGTGTCTAGAGCTTCAGCAGTTTTGCACTAAGGCTATTTGTCAAGTCTCTGTGGTGCCTTCTGTGGGCAGTCCCTCTGTGCCTTGTCTCTGAGCCCAAGCTCCTTTTTTCTCAAACTTCTGGTGTCCTAAGACTTGGTGTTCTCAGGAATAGGTGTTCTCAGCCCACCCCTCACCCCCCACCCCCAAGAACCTAGTTATGATTGTGCTCACTCTGACTCTGGTGTGGTAGGTATAGTGGGGGAGGGGTGATCAGGTGTTCTCACTTTGGCATGAGTAGTTTTGTCCCCTTATAGCAGGGGTCGGCAACCTTTTTGGCTGGGAGAGCCATAAACGCCACATTTTTTAAAATGTAATTTCGTGAGAGCCTTACAGTGCTCATAGTGCATGCTCCTGCAACAATGCGAGCTCCTGTAACAGCACCTGAAAAAAAAATTGACTTTATGGCTCCTGCAGAAAGAGCCATATCTGGCCCTCAAAAGAGCCAGATATGGTTTGAGTGCCATACGCTGCTGACCCCTGCCTTATTGTGTGGATATACCTAGATCCTGGAGTCAGCACCCTGCAGTAGAGCCCCATCAATTGTCAGATTCTGCTCCTTGTCTTTTTTGAGGCTTTTCACACAGCAGACTCCTCTAAGACTCAGAAAAATAGCCTCAGGGCAAAACCACTGAAGCTCTATCCTACTATCCCACCATCTTAGCCTGGAAGTGCCTTCTGAAGGACTATGAAAAAGAATGCTATCCATCTCCAGAGAAAGAACTGTTGGAAAAAAATGCAGATGGAAGTCCATGTTTATAGCTTATTTATTTGGATATATGTTTGGGCATTTGGTTTTATAAGATTATTCAGTTACAAAAATGAATAATATGGAAATATGTTTTGCATGATAATATATGTATGACCCAGATTGCATTGCTTGTCAGATCCAGGAGGGCAGAGGAAAGAAGAGAGGGGAACAATTTGAATCATATAACTTCGGAAAACTTATGTGGAAATTTGTTATTAAAAATATATTGTACTTTGAAAAATAATTCTTGTACTATTTTGTGGAGGATAGAATAGGGAGAGGAAAACTTGGGTACGGAAACCATTTAAGATTCTATTGCAGGAATCTAGTGTAAAGGTGCTATAAGAAAGTTCTGGTTTTCCATTTGGGAGGTGGGTGTTAAGAGAATGGAAAGGGCAAAAAGAGGAAGGGAGGAAACAGTATTTATTAAGCACTTACCCTATACCAGGAACTGTACTAAGTGCTTTACAAATGTTTATTTTTTCTTCATAACAACTCTGAAAGAAAAATGCTTCTAATTCCATATTACAATTGAAAAAAATTGAGGCAAAAAGAAATTAAGTGACTTTTCTAAATATGTATGACTATGTTCTGTCTGAGTCTGAATTTGAACTCAGTTCTTCCTAAATTAAGGCCCAGTAATCCATCCACTTTCTGTAATAGGTATCAGTTGCTAAGAAAAAGAAAGCACCAGAGACAAATTGCCTGCTTCACAAATTTTTCTATGGTCAGATCTGCTGGATCTTAAAAAGATTCATTCAGTAATACATAATTTAGAGAAGACTGGAATTTAGAAAACTATAAAGGGAAGCCCTCAAATGTTTACATAAAGCTAATACACAATGGTTCACATCCTCTCCCTCCATAAGGAAAATGTGCTCTCCATCTTAATCTAAAGTAGGTGGATGAACTGATAGGGTAAACATTCAACTAACTGACTAATTGTTTTGAAGGTGGGTACATAAATCTGAGAGCCCTTTGATCACTTTGTTCTTACCTGAAATAGACTAGTTTTCAAACATATTAATTCCAGAAAGGCATCTAGTAGCATTGAGAATTGCAAGAAATCTATACTTGTCCTGATCTACAAAGCTATTGTTGTTTTCCCCCAATTTAATTATTTTGCATTCATTGTTTCTTTCAGGATGACAATTTTTCACTTTATTCTGCTGACTTATAGAAGTATTTTTTTAATTGGCTAGAGCTTTTTAAAAATGTCATTCCTGTCGCCTGGCACTTCTTTCTTCTCAGATGGCTGCAAATGAATCATAATTGTTTTAGAGAACATTCATTTAAGTGAAAGAGATGTCTTTTAATACTTCAGATATACTTGAACCTAGATGTTCCCTTCTTTTATGACAAATGATTTTCTTTCTGCAAAATTTGACATATATATCCACACTTGCCACTGCTTACATCATTTTTTAGATTGGTTTTTAAATGCTCTTCTTTGGGTAACATTTGGTAACCTGAAGATCTTAAGAGGGTGACAATACTTGTCCTAGGATAAATTTCCTCAAAGTGACCCAAGATGTGACTTTTCTCTAAAGCCCACAGCAGCCACAATCTCCAAATCCAGGGCAATTTCTTTATCTCTTTGACTCATCCACAGGTTTCCCCTGTGCTCTGGTGAATTCTACTAATTCTGACTCTCCACTGCCATCAGAAGAGTGACAGCAGGAAAGAAATATTTAAAGAAAATATCTAATACTTTGGATAACAAGATTTTAAAAGTTCTTGAGAGTAATTAGAACACTGAATAAATTCAGGGAAATGAAATTTAATTGGCCTCTCAGAAAAGATGGCAACCTGAAATTTTCTAATGAAGCTTTTCCTTTCCTGGCAACTGACTCAGTAAAAAAGGGAAAATGTGACCAAATACAATAGAGAATTAATAAAGAGAGGTGAGTGAAGAGATATACCAGTGAAATAATTCCTGTGCATGTTAAAAAGAAAAAAAGGACTACACTTTAAGTTCTAAATATGACACAGCAGTTTGGATTCTTCCACTATTAATCCCCATTCCAACTAATGGAAAGGAGCTGGGAACTGATAATAGGAATCTGAGTCAAAGTTTAGTCTAGAAGAACTGTTGGAGGTTTTCATTTCTTCCTATGGATTCAGGAGGAGGAGAGAGCCTGTATCACCTCATCCATAAATACAGGACCAATGCACAGATCAAACATGACATCAATGTTAGTTATGTTACCCAAAAAAGGGAAGAAAAATAAAGTAAAAGAAAATATACTTCAAATTGTATTCAGAGTTTATCAGATCTCTCTCTAGCAGTGGATAACATTTTTTGTCTACAAGTCCTATGGAATTGTCATGATTCATTATATTTATCAGGGTAATTAAGTGTTTCTCAATTGATTAGAGTTAACAATATTTTTGTTATGATGTGAAAAGTTCTCTTAGTTCTATTTATTTCAGTTTGCTTTAAAGTCTTCCCAGCTTTTCTGAAATTATCTTATTCTTAATTTCTTACAACATAATAACATTCCATCATAATCATACACCATGAATGTTTAGCCATTCCCTAATCATGGACATGCTCTCAGTTTCTGATTCTTTAACACCACAAAAAAGAACTGCTGTAAATATTTTTGTAGATATGAATTTTTTTCTTTTTTATCTTTAGGGTTATAAGTCTTTGTATACCCTTTGACCCAGTAATATCTATATTGATACAACTAAATTGTTTTCCTGAATGGATGATTGAGTGAAAGCTAATAACTCCATGGGATATCAAGAAACAATTAAAGAAAGTCAAAAAATGAAAAAAGAGAAGAAAATTTGAAATATCTCAAGAAAAAAATTTGACCTAGAAAATGAATTGAAGATAGATCATTTAAGAATTATTAAATTATTTAAAAGCTATGCTAAAAAGTAAAATAGGAGTCTAGATGTGATATTTCAATAAATTATAAGAAAAACTATCAAGTATCTTAAAATTAAAGAGAAAAAGGTAAAAAACAAAAACACAAGAATCCATTGATCACCTCCTGAAAGAGATTCCAAAATGAAAATGAATATTATAGTCAAATTCCAGAACTCCTTGGTCAAGAAAAAAATTTGTAAGTGAAATTAAGAAAGTTTGATTTGTTTTATATAGTCCAAGAGGAAGTTATGGCAAAAAAGTGT
This sequence comes from Gracilinanus agilis, assembly GCF_016433145.1. Taxonomy (NCBI): domain Eukaryota; kingdom Metazoa; phylum Chordata; class Mammalia; order Didelphimorphia; family Didelphidae; genus Gracilinanus; species Gracilinanus agilis. The sequence goes on along the minus strand of NC_058132.1, from coordinate 312,588,422 downwards.
GAAGAGGTTAATTTAGGTTAAATATCAGAAACAACTTCCTAACATTTAGAACTGTTCACAAGTTGAGTGGGCCATCTCAAGGGATTATTGGTTCTTTGCTGTAGGAGCTCCAAGTGAAGACCACATAACCAATCATTGATTATGCTACAGTGGAGATTCCTTTCATGTATAGATTGGATTATGTGTCTACTTAAGTTTCCTGCAACCCTCAAATTCTATAATTCTGTGAGCTGTCTTTTTTTTTTCCTTAAAACCCTTACCTTCCATCCTGCAGTCAATACTATGTATTGACTCCAGGGCAGAAGAGTGGAAAGGGCTAGGCAATGAGGGTTAAGCGACTTGCCCAGGGTCAGACAGCTAGGTAGTGTCTGAGGCCAGATTTGAACCTAGGACCTTCCATCTCTAGGCTGGGCTCTTAATCCACTGAGCCACCCAGCTGCCCCCTATGTGTATTAAATACGATGATTTCTTTAAAAAGATTTGCATTATAAAAATATCAGGTCATATTAGAAATAGGAACAATGGAGAAGTTATTTTAAGGTAATAAGATGCATCAATAATAATAATAATAATAATAAAATAATAGCTAGCATTTAATTAGTGTTCTAAGTTTTATGAAGCTCATTATTCATTATCTCATTTTAACTTCATGATAATCCCAGAAAGTAAATTATATTATTTTGAAGGCAGGTTTTTCTGTCTCCAGGTGCAATACTATCCACTACACTACGTAATTTGTGAAAAGCATTATTTTGATATAATGATGAAAAACAACATAGTTTCTATCCTCAAGGAAATTGCAATTACTAAGTGACAATAAAACATACACATAAAATGTACAAAGTAAAGGTAAAGGTTTAGTCAAAGGCTTATGAGAAACTTGAAGGAAAGATAACACTTTCAGTACAGAGAGTCTGGGGAAGATTCATGTAAGAGGTGGCACTTCAGTTAAAATATTGAAAAAAGAGAATATCGATATATGGAGTAGTAGAAGGAGTAAAAAGTTAAGTAAGGGAGATAATCTATGTAAATGCACACACCTGTGAGACTAGGTGCCAAAACCACTAGTAGTCTAATTTTGCTGGAACACATAATGAATTCAGTGGGGTATAGGAAATGGGGAAATAAGCCCCCAAACCTACATAAGAGCCAAATTTTGAAAAGCCCTAGATGGCACAGCAAAGTATATATTCTATTCAGAAATGATCAGAAAGCACTGGGTGTTGCTGATCAGAGACAAAATTTTGCCTTAGGAGATTATTTTATTGGTTACGTGAAAGGTGGATTGGAGAAAGGAAAGATTACAATCAGGGAAATAAATTAGAAAGCAATAAAAAGTCTAGGCAATGAATAATGAAGACCTGAACAACATTTTAACAGTATGTGGAAAGGATGGAAAGGAAAGTAACTGAATCACAGGGATATAGAAACTGAAGCCATTGAGTCCTTCACATTTTCATTTTGGATGGATGGATCAGAGATCTATTAAGGATGATAAAATTAATACCTATGAAAGTTAAGTAATTTGACCAAGCTCATAAAAAGCCAGGGGCAGAAATGGAACCCTGGCCTTCTGGCTCGAAAGCCAGTGCTCTGCACTCTAACCACTAAACCTCAAGAAATATCTTCAGGGTCAAATAAACAGGCCTTAGCAATTAAATGGATATGAGGGGTGAAGGAGATGAAAAAGTCAAATATAATCTCAAGATTTCAAGCCTAGACAACTAGATAGAGGGTGGTTCCAACCTTGGACATTAAGAAGTTGGGCCAAGGCCAGGTTTTGAGAAGGCAAATATTTCATTTTCCAGACATAAAAATTTAAGGTGTTGGTGGTATATCTATTTAGAAATACACTTTTGGTAGTTGAAAATGTGAGCCAAAAGGTCAGAAAATAAAAGATGTCATAAAAATCACTAAAGAAATAATTGAAGCTACAACATCAAATAAAATTACCAAAGGAGAGTATTGAGAGGGAAGGTAGGAATAAACTGTGTCCCCACACACAAAGGGAAGGGATAATATTTCCCTTCACTATGAAGGACTTAGAAAAGTGAAGAAGGATGTAAACTGAAAAAGGGCCGTTCATTTTGGTAGTGTAGAATTCATTGTTGACCTCAGGAAGAACAATTTCATCTTAACACTACAAAGAGAAGTTAGATTGCTAAAAATAAGAAGTGATTAGGTCATTAGTAGTAGGATATAGTATAAAAGCAGACTACTCTTTCTAGAACAGGGATTATTAACATGGGGTTCATAGTACCCAAAGATCCAAGGACCTTGGATGGAAAAAAAAAACTTTCATTTTTATGAACTTCTAATTGAAACAGTTTTTCCTTGATTATGAATACAGATAACAAAACATTATTCTGACATGGAAATTATAGGCTTTCCCAGATGACCCAGATTTTCCATCACACACACACACACACACACACACACACACACACACACACACAAATACACACATGCACATACACACAGAAGTTTAGAAAATCTATTCTTGTAGTCTAACAGTGAAGAGAAAAAAATAGGCTGGTGGTTTATGTGGCTTACAGAACAAAAGGAATTTTTTTTTCTTGAGAAGCTTTACTACTTTTGTAAGCAGAAGGGAAAGATCCTACTAAATTGAAGAAGAGGAAAGGGAATGACAAAAGAGTCAGAGTTTAAGAAGCAACAATAAGGGACGGGATCATGGGCTCTAGTGTATGAACCTTGGGAAAAAGAAGGACTACCTTATTTTCTGTGACAAAGGTGGTAAGGACAAGTAAAAACAGAAATTTTAAAGTATGGAAGAGGGGAAGTGAGAGAACTAACTACAAATAGCTATTACATTTGTTTTCTTCCCTTTCCACATTTTCTGATCATTTTCAATTTCATCTACTCCAAAAGCACTCGCTCAGAACCCTAAGAAAGAGAAGGAAGAAAAACAAACTAGAGCAGATAACTTCTGATCAACCTAATGAAAGGATGAATCTTTTCTCCAACTAAAATAGAGACCCCAATGAGCTCTGTGAATATACTGCCCTAAAGAAAAAAGAAAAATAATAATTAACAATAATAATGAATTATAGAATTAAAACTCCACCTGTAAAAATCATTTCTAAACCATGGTAGAAATTCCTCAACTATTTCAAATTTGTAAGTGTTAAAATTAATGCTTTGGCTAAATATACGAAAATTATAAATCTTTTATTTATAAAAGAAGTAAAAAGAATGAAGGTAGAGAAATGCAAAAGGGTAGAGAAGACATTAACCTATCTAACTAAATATTGTTCCAGTGCTTAGTTCAGCCAGGGCTTGTTAACCTTCGATCAGAATTAAACTATCTCCAGAAGACAGGAAGGGAAAACCAGCTATCCAATCACCCAAGTTTCCTCCAAGAAGCAGGTCAAGACAATGAATGAAGCTGAAGGTGACTCCTGAGGCCTACTTTCTTTTTTGAGTCAACCTTCTTCCTTAAACTGACTTCCTTCTTGGAGTTCACTCTCCACTAGACTCAGCTTTCTGAGACTGAGTTCAGGGACTGCTTTTATGGTGACTTCTTGTCTCCTCCCCTCTTCACAGGGGCCAATCACAGTTTCCAAATTGTCTTGCAGTGTCTGTGGGATTCACACCTCTCATCCTCTAAAGGTGTAAACTCTTATTAAAGGATTCACAAGTTTCTGACTGAGTTAAAAGGGTGGAGCTCTCCAAGTAAGTGTCTATGAACTCCCTTTCTTAGTGTTAAGTAGGGGTGTTTTTAAGTTTTTGGTTGATTAACTCAACATAGACAAAGAGAATAAAGAATTCCCTTTCATAGTGTATAATAGAAATATTTAGGGTTGCCTTCTCCTGAAGCCCAAGTAAGTGAATATAAAATGGCTTTAAGGGCACTGAGAGCAAGCTCTCCATAATTTTAACACATTCTCCTCAAAAACAAAATGAATATGAAAACAAAAGAAAAATAATTCTCTACCTTGTGTATAACAAGAATTTCAAGTTTTGATTAAATCTTTAATGATGACCAAAACGTCAATTTCTCCTCCCCTTCCATCAAAAATGGCATTATTTCAATCAAGCAGTATTGATGAATGGGGGCAGCTAGGTGGCTCAGTGGATTGAGAGCCAGGCCTAGAGATGGGAGGTCCTGGATTCAAATCTGGCCTCAGATACTTCCTAGCTGTGTGACCCTGGGCAAGTCACTCAACCCCCATTGCCTAGCCTTTACCACTCTCCTGCCTTGGAACCAATACACAGTATTAATTCTAAGATAGAAGGTAAGGGTTTTAAAAAAAAGAAGTACTCAAATCCGGCCTCAGACACTTCCCAGCTGTGTGACCCTGGGCAAGTCACTTGACCCCCATTGCCTACCCTTACCAATCTTCCACCTATAAGTCAATACACAGAAGTTAAGGGTTTAAAATTTAAAAAAAAAAAGAAGTACTTATTAAGAGTTTAGTAGGTACTAGACACTGTACTAGGTGCAGGGGATAGAAATCCAAAAAATGAAATCATCCATATACTTTAAGAGTATAAGGCCATGTTCCATATCAGTTATTGTTAACATAGTATGAATTATTTTTATCAGATTCTTTCTTAAATAAATGTTTTGGTAGGAAGGGAATAATAAATAATAAATAAAAGGACAAGCAGGAAATGAGTGCAGAACTGGAAGATTGGTGAAAGTAAAGAAATGTTCATTTCAATTCTAGTTCTGCTGAAAATTTGTGATAATGTTATTTTATTCTTTGCAGAGATTCCTTAAGGACTTGCTGCTCCTTTTCTTCTGACTCAGGGTTAAACTTGAAAATGGGGAGGAAAAACGATAAATACAAGAATATTGGATAGATATATAATGATAAGTATAATGGATATGTAAGATAATAAATATATTACACTAGGTATAACCTAATGAATGAGAACAAATGTGTAATATTAATGATAGTGAAAGAAGAAGATAGAATCATAAAATGTGAAAGTTAGAAGGAACTTCAGAGATGATCTAATCAAAAACTTTTATTTTAATGATGAGGCCCACAGAGAAGTTATTTGTGACTCCAGACCTAGCATTCTATCTAATGTACTACCTTGTTGCACAGTTCTGAGAGGTAGATGCTGTTATTAACTCCATTTTACAGATGAGGAAACTGAGACAAACTGGGGTTAATTGATTTCCTTGGAGTCACAAATGTAATAAGTATTCAAGTTCAGACTTGAAATCAGATCTTCCCTGATTCCAAGTCCAAAGCTCTATCCACTGGGCCCCCTATCTGCTATGTAGTCCAAACCCCTCAACATGGCATATAGTAGGACATCATTTTACATGAACTCAGCACATGCAAATCCAAATATATAAGATTGACAATCAAAAACAATAAAGGCAGAAAAATATATAAAATAAAAATTTTGATTGCATGCTAAATCTGCACAATTTTCCCAAACAGGATAAAATCTTGCAGCAGTTCACTCAATCATGCTCATTCTCACCCTGACAAGAGTTAGTGTGAATCATTATCTTGTTTTGCATCAAATGTTAGTTCCTGCATCTGTCTTTGTCTAGAGTTCTCATTTGTAATAGTCCTGTCCATATAAGAGCAGTGCTTCTCCTCTTTGTTTTAACACTATTTAGTTATTAATAATGGCCCTAAAGTATAAGAGTAGTGATACTGGTAACTCTGGTAAGCCTAAGAAAGGTATAAAGTGCCTAAAAAATTCTTATTAAATAATGGAGTTCGCTGTTATGCACAATTTTGAACTTATATGAGAGTCCTTGAAATGTATTGGTCCCATAAAAGGAGATCTTACTATATAGAATAAAGGAATGATGAATTTGGAGTCAGTAAAAACTGAGATTAACCTTATCTTGATATTTAAAATTTGTGCAACCCTGAGTAAGCTGCTTAACTTCTCTGTTTCTCAGGTTCTTCATCTGCAAAATGAGGATAATAGCATGGACCTTATTGTGAAGAATTACTGTGTCACAATGAGATTTCACATTAGATGTATGCAAAGTGTTACACAAACTTTAAGAGTGGTATAAATGCCAGTTATTACTACTATGACTACTATTGCTCCAACAATACTACTATTATCTATGAAAAAACTGAGAGCCAGTAAAAGCAGGCCACTTGTTCAAAGTGATATAGCATAGGTAAAGCCCGGGCTGAATCCAAGGATGCCTTCTGCTACAAGACTGGCTATAGTGTAGGGTTCCACTTGTTTCTTTTTTTTTTTAATTGCCTGTCTTATTCTGAACTTAATATCAAACAAAATGAACATTTTCATATACAAAGTAAAACAGTAAAAAGGAGGCTTGCACATGAAACTGCAAATCTGTCATGTATACCACTTTTTGCCTTTTCATGTTATATAATAAATTAAGTATGTAACTTTCAAAGCTCGCCTACTTGTCTAAGTTTCCTTCTGCTTTTTTTCCATGAATGAAGAAAATGCTGAATTGATTCTTTTTTTCTTTTTTTCTTTTTTTTTGACTGTCAACCCTAACCCCTTTTTAGTATTCTACAGTCCCTCACACCATTTAAAAAGAATAAGGAAAATCAAAACCCTTGTAACAAATATACAGAGTTGAACAAGACAAATTCCCATATTTTCAGACTCAGAAAATGTATTCTTCATTTTGTAGTTTGAGTCCATCACATCTGTCAGGAGGGAGATAGCATGCTTTCCTGCTGGACCTTTGGAATCCTGGTTTATTATTGCATTGATCAGAGTTCTTAAGTGTTTCAAAATCCATTTATTTCAAACAATGAATTCTGCTTTTCTCTCTTTCCTTCCTTCCTGTTTTCTTTTTTCCTTTCTTCTTTTTTTAACTTTTCTTTCTTCATTCCTCTCTTTCTTTCTCTTTCTTTGTTTTTTCTTTGTTTTTTTTCCTTCTCTTCGTCTTGCTTTTTCTTCCCTTCTAACTAAAGCCCAGCTATTTTATCAATTGGAAAAGCAAACCTTTCTGTGAGTTCCATCTGGGATCACTAGTGTGCCATGGTAAGCAAGGGAATCATATTTGCATCCATGAATTATGTCTTGCTGTACAAAAAGTAAATAAGTATCTAGGAACCCTTGTGCTCCTTGCCTTCCAGGCTCTAGGTAAATGGCATAACTCAGCCTACATTCAGTAAGTACTGCATTGAATCAATATTTCATTCCATTACCTGGAATGGAATTTGCATTGCCCTCCTAAGAATAATTTAATTTCTCTCACTTCTCAAATTAAATGATACCTTAAAGCTTTAGCTGATGAATGACTCCCATTTTACTCTAGGAGGTCTTCCAGGTACTTGGAGCGTATATCTTTTACTATTAGTAAAAAGCATTAGCTGCACTATAATATCCTCACTCTGACACCTCATACCACAGTTAATATCCCCTCCTTCCTCCAGCAACTCATTTCCATGGCTCTAGTTAAATAAGAGCTTGGTCACTACAAACAGTGTTTTTTTGGTTGGTTGGTTGGTGTGTGTGTGTGTGTGTGTGTGTGTGTGTGTGTGTTGAAAACAGCCAATCAAGGAAAGCTGGTTGATAAGGGGAAAAGCTCTTTTGTAACCTTCCTTCTCTTGTACTAACTATTGCAAGGAAAGTGGTACAAGGAAGTGCTAAAGGAATGATAGTATATGTTCCTAAAGCTTTTATGAGTTGTAAAGTTTTTTCTTCATGATAACCAAGTGAGGTAGGTGATGCCCAAAATTTAAGATGAGAAAATGGGCTTGTAAAAAGTAAGTGACCTGCCCAAGGGACATATAATTAGTGGCAGAGACAAAGAGCTGGGTTAAACCTGGGCTTCCTGGTCCAAATTCAGGGCACTGTGTATTTCTTCTTCAATAGTGATGACAGAATGTCAGATTAGGAATAAATCACAAGGGAAATCCAATCTTCCTATTTAAGATTCAAAGAAGGGAAGTCACTTTAGTGCTGAAAAAAAGATCATCTAGTTCAATTGTTTTTGCTTTTGACCTTTTGAGGAAGGTCTTGGATCCCTTTGGCAATCGGAGGGAGCATTTGAATCACTTTTCTGAAAAACTTCTTTAAAATATGAAATAAAATACATATGATCTCAAAGGAAACCAGTTTTACTGAAATACAGTCATCATTTTTTAAATAACAAAAAAGAAAAGCTCAAAGATACCAGGTTAAAAACTTTCTTCAAGTCCTTCGACTCTTGGATGATAAAACTGAGTACTCGAGAGGTCAAGTAATTTGGGCATATTAATACAAGTTAACTGGCCATGAAACAGCTGTTTGTGTACTTGTGAGTAACAGTAATGGTGGTAGTGGTAGTGTTGGTGGTGGTGATGGTAATGGTAGTGATTGTGGTACTAATAGCATCTGGATGTGTGTGTGTGTGTATTTTTGTATGCATATGTGAATTAGTCGCTTCCGTGGACTTCTATGTCTAAAAATCAAACTTACTTCACCTTTGCTACATAGAATCGCAAGCTTCCTTCACGGTTCAGGGAAGAAATAACATCATACATAAGTATTACTTGCCCCTACAAACACACACACGTGCTCTTAACGGTCACCCATCCTCCTAATCTTTTGAAATAACTTTTCTATATGCCTGTTGCATTACCCCAGTATAATATAAGATCCTTGAGGACAGGAACTACTTCATGTTTTCTTCATTTTTATGTCCAAGTCTTCTGCACCTACTAGGCGCTTAAATGTTTGCTGAATTAAATTGGACATTATGCTGAAGACAATGATAAGAAGAACCCAGTTTTATATTCCAAAAGTTAATCGTGACTAATTCAAAATTGAGACAAAAATGATATTAGAATTACCATAGTGTCCCACACAGATCGTATTATTATTTTTTGTTGATTTAGCAAATGTGCTCTTTCAGCTATCAGACCCAAGTTACTGCTTTTTACTTCCCTAAATGATTATATGTTTACTTTTTGTGCACATACTCTATTATCTCTCACTGGGCTATAAACTCCTTGAGTGAAGAAATTTTCATCTGTAGTCCAGTTCTTTGCACAAAGTAGGTGCTTAATAAATGTGGCGCTAAATTTAATTGCACCTCCTTCCCCTCTGTAATGGAAACATGGTACTTCCTTTCTCCAAAGGTTATTACGACACCTACTCATATATTTTTTTTCTCTTTGGATTCCATTTTGCAACCTCTCCTTCCTCTTTTTTCCCCTGACTTAAATTCCCCATTATCTTGGGAAGATTGTTATAAAAACATATGAAATACACAATGTCCCTCTTTGTGAACAGGACCAAAATCCCAAATAGTCTTCCTTAAACAAACAAATTCTCATGCTGAACATCATGAATAGTGATGAAGAACAATGAGGTCAGAACTCTGGAGGCTCCTTCACACTGTAATAAAGATGGAACAATTTTACCTGAGAAGGAAATGAGGAAGCATGTGAAATAAAATCACAACATTGTTGCAAGCAAGATAAAGGTCAATGAATTTTCAAATGTCAGATGACAAAAGGATAACATTTGTTTCCAGTTTTCACTTAGGAAAGTTCAGGCTTTGCCAAGCCTTGAGCATGTCTGAATTCATATACAGCCAGCATCTAGTCACTCGTGGCATCACTTTATTCAGGTTTGACTTTATATCTTCATAAATGTCAATCAGCATTTTAAATGATGTGGAAAATTCTGGAATTCTGAAAAAAAATTGAGCCCTTAATTGAATTGAATATGTAAGCCTGGGCCTTTACCGTAGGATTGTAGCCACACACAAAAAAAGAGAAAAGGCATTATATGATTTTTGTAGGTTTTAGTATTGATATGACTTGTTATGATGCTTAAATTCCTGCTTTTACATGAAACATGATGTTATAGTATAGAGAGCTTTGGACTTGGAATTAGAGACCAGGGTTTGCATCCTGTCTCATATAATTAATAGTTCTATGACCCTGGGCAAGTCACTGAACTACTTTGTACCTCAGTTTTGTAATCTATAAAATAAAGGGCTTGGATGTAATGACCTGAAACATTCCTTATAGCTCTAATTCTATACACCAAAGAAATTTTCTTTTCACCACATCTAGACTGTCCCAACCTTTTCCCAAAAGTCTATTCTCAAAAGTTTTTGAGGGTTTTTGAATACAATATGCGTGCACAAATTAATATAGGTATTTGTTAAGTGAAAGCATTATTTACTCAATTCTACTTATGAAAGACTGAATTTATGAACCTCATGTTCCTCTAGTAAGCAAAAGACCCTGGGAAAATATATATGGATGCCATGAACACACTCCACTATATATATATATATATATATGTNTACTGGAAAAGCATCAAAAGGTTTAAGTTCAATGCAATTTTAAAAATTCCTTGTTTCTTCCTTTCTCTATTTCTGCACAATTTTAAAAGATCATATGTATATATATATATACATACATATGTGTATATATATATATACATATATATATATGTATATATATATACAGTGATCAGTTAGAATAAACTCAAGAAAGATAGACACATGATTGAAATTCCTAGGATGATAAATATATTTTGCAAAATATGTTCCCTTAGTTTTGTCCAGCTTTTCTTTAAATGTCCAAAACTTAGTTTGTTCCCAAGACCATTTTAGAGGAGGAAATGGGTAAGATTTAACTTAGAATCTATTTTTATTTTTTCCAGATTACATGTTGATAACAATTTAAAATAATCATTTTCTGACATTTTGCAATCCATGCTCTCTACCTCCCTGCATCCTCTCCAACACAGCAGTAATATGACATACATTGGACATGCATTATCATACAATACATATTTCCATGTTAGGGGTGTTGTAAAACAAGACACATGATGCTTTCATTAGAGAAAAATTCATGGAGGAAATAAAATAAAGAATAACATGTTTCCATCATTATTCAGACTCCAGTCAGATCCTTCTAGAGTAGGGGATAGCTTTTTTTTTTTATCATGAGACCCTTGGTGTTGCCCTAGATCCTTGCATTGCTGATAATAGCTTATTGTCTTAGCGTGTTGCCTGGGATACTAGACTACTACTTATCTAGAATTAAACTGGAGTTGCTTAAGTAACTTGTCTGGGATTCAGAACTAGTATGTGTTGGAGATGAGACTTAAACTCAGGTCTTCTTGGCTTCAAGACCTGCTATCAACTAATCCAAGTTACCCATTCCCACTAGCAACGTCCAACTAAATTGAAACAAAATGAATTGAACTGATTATACAATGCTACTAGGATCTCAATGGGAGACAAAAAGGGAGAAGTTGGTGAAAAACCTTGCTTGACTTTTATAGGATAGAGGGAACAAAAAAAGAGATGAATGATTGATTGATTAAGTGAATAGATGGTCAAGTGAATAAAAACACTTATTAAACACATATGCTAAGCTTTAGGGTTACAAAAAACGTGAAGTAATCTATTGTCAAAGAGCTCTCATTCTAATTCAGTGATTCCCCAAAGTGGGCGCCACCACCCCCTGGTGGGTGCTGCAGCAATCCAGGGGAGTGGTGATGGCCACAGGTGCATTTATCTTTCCTATTAATTGCTATTAAAATTTTAAAAAATTAATTTCCATGGGGCTAAGTAATATTTTTTTCTGGAAAGGGAGAGGTAGGCCAAAAAAGTTTGGGAACCACTGTTAATTGAAGAAACAAAATCGGTAAGTGGGTTGGACATGGGTTGGGTGGAAAGACCCATTGATCCCTGGATGAATTCTTCTCCAAATTTACTCTTTAGAGAGCATTTCCCTGTGTTTACAGGATCCTATTCATCAAACCTCAAACATAGGTGGCCACAGAATCTGTTAGAAATAGAGAAACCTGGACCAAGAGTTAGTTAAGCTAATGATACGATGAGAGGGAGTTAAATGCTAGAAGGTACTGCCAAAGGTATCAGTGGTAGGAGGGGGAGAGGTTATGATATTCCAGCATAGAATGAATAAATGGAAAGGTCAAAGAAACCAGGTAAGAAGACATGGCCCCACATCTGCTTTCCTCACCAGAAATAAAATACTAAGGAATATCTTTCAGGAAACATAGATTAGACTAGATGTCCAAGGATTAGATCAATCATCTAAACGGAGCAAAAAGAAGGCATAATCCAGCTGGGCAAATGGATAATATCTCTATCCTATAGACAAGCAATGAAAGCATTAATGAAAGTAGACAGAAGTACATTCAAAGAAAATTAGGGACCCTACAGTGAATGGACTATGCACCAAGTCAGGGTCCTGAAAAAAAAAAGAGAAATAGTAAGACATAGGAGATACCAATATCAAGGCAGACTTTGATCATGAGTCTGATCTTCTGAAGTGATTATTCTTTACATGTTCCCCACTCCAGGTCAAAAATAGAGCTAATAATAGGTTATATTTATATACAAGTTTATCAATTTTACAAATTCTTTTCTTCAAATTCATTTTGTGAGGAGGGAAGCATAAATGTCATTATCTCATTTTATAGATAAAGCAACTGAAGCTCATAAGTGAGTTTCACAATAAGTGACTTGTTTATGGTTACAAATACATTTACAATTACATTACAATTACAATTAAAGAGTCAAAGGCATAAGTCTTCCTCTCTGTCATGTGACCCAAACTGACCTGAGTCGAACTTGGCTCAAAAAGAGGAGTGTAGTATTAGGAAGTCAGAAAATTCCTGATTCCATTTCACCATCCTCTAGATGCCTTAATAGGATATTTTGTCAGCCATATTAATGGCTTTTTATTCTTTACCACATTCATTACTTTTATCTTTACCATATTCCCCTTATTGAATCTTTCCTTTTAACAAAGGAAATGATTTAGACAAAGCCAACCTTAGATTTAATGTTAAAGTCTAGTCCTATATACTGAATTTTCATATCTTTAAACCCTACCTCTCTATTAAGGATATATAGATTTCCTCTAAAGAAACTCTCCTAAAATTCATCAATATAGCACTGCTTCTTAGTGTTACCATTTACATTAATGTAATATCATGCATATTATTCTCTTGGTTCTGCCTTCTCAACTCGTCATTACTAGGAACAAGAGTTCTCTTATCTTTAAGAAATTACTTGTATTCATAATTCTTGATGGTACAATAACGTTCCATCACACTCAGGGGATACAGTTCATGTTAACAATTCTTCCATGAGTAAGAAGTCAATTTGTTTCCAGGGTTCATTTTGTGTGTGTGTGTGTGTGTGCTTGCACACGTGAACATATGTGTGTGTGTTTTGTGAGGCAAAATGGCTCTTTTATTGTATTAGTCTTTTCTGTTACTAACCTCCTTGAACTATTTCTGGCTTCAGACACTTAATAACTGTATTACCCTAGGCAAACAATTCAAATTCTGTCTCCCTCAATTTCCTCATCTGTAAAATGAGGATAATAATAATAAAACCTACCTCCCAGAGTTGCTGGGAAAATACTTGTAAAGCTCTTTGCAAACCTTTAAGCTCTCTACAAATATGACTTATTATAATAATTGTTATATTGTTATCTTTATTATTCCCCATTAGCATGATTGCTGGTTTAAAGATTATGAAGGGTTTAGAAACTTTTCTCATATAATTCCAAATTGTTTCCCAGAAATGTTAGCCTAGTTCCTGACCCCAGCTCTAGAATATTAGTAACTGTCTTCCTGTAGTCATCGCTACAATGATCTGAATTTGTTTTTATCATCTTTGTCACTTTGCTAGATGTAAAACATCTCAGAATTGTTTTACTTTGTGTTTTTCTTACTCAGACTGATCTAGAGCAAATCTTTCACATTGTGGTAATTTGCATTTATTCTTCTAAAAACTGGTCCTTCATATTTTTGATCATTTATTTCATTGGATTTCACTGATGAAAGTGACTATAGAGATCATCAAGTCTAATGCCTTCATTTAACAAATTAATTTATTAAGGCCCAGAGAGATTAAAGCCATTTACTTACAGTTTGACATAATTTTGCTTCAAATCAGTTCAACATTGTAGGTAGAAATGCACCCTCTGGAAAGGAATTCATCATCATGTCAATACAAATAGAGCCATCGTTTTTATCATTTGTGTCTGTTAATCACACTGAGCATATGAAATCTCGGCTGAATGTTTCTTAAAATTTCTAAAGTCTCAGGGAAGATTAGAAGAAGAAGCCAGGATTCTGCTCTCAATAGTATTTAAACTTGAGGGGGAAAACATAATCAGATTATTACCTCCCTGCAACTTCCTTCTTTCAAATTAATTCAGAGCAAAACCAGGAGACCACTGTACACAGAAGCAGCAATAATGTATGATGATCAACTGTAAATAACTTCATTATTGTCAGTAATGCAAGGATTCAGGGACTCATGATGAAGAAGGTTATCTACCACCATAGAAGAAATTGATGGCACATTGAATGCACATTGAAACACACAATACTTCACTTTATTTCCCCCATGAATTTTTCTCTAGTGTAAATGATGGTGTCTTCTTTCCCAGCATGATGAACATAGAAATATGTATTATATGACAACATATGCACAATCTATATCATATTATTTGCCATCTTAGGGATTTGGAGAGCAAGAAAATATATTGTGAAATAGAAAAAATTATTAAAAATTGTATTGGGAGCATATAGGTGGCTCAGCGAATTGAGAGCCAGGCCCAGATATGGGTTCAAATCTGGCATCAGACACTTCCCAGCTATGTGACCCTGGACAAGTCACTTAACCCCCATTGTCTAGTCCCTATCATTCTTCTGCCTTGTAACTAATAGACAGTATTTATTCTAAGATAGAAGGTAAGGGTTTATTAAAAAAAAAACTATTGATACATAATCTGGATAAAATTATAGGAAAGCTATTTGCTACTCATGTGCTGTGATTTTAGGAAAGTCTGGATTTGTAATTCCCCAGCATTTCATAGATGAGAACATTGTCTTCTTTTTCTAGTCATGCCTTAGAACTGGAAAATTTAACAAAAGAGCTAATCTGGCTTGTATACATCCAATGGACATGCATATTTGTATAAAAGGGTATATATGTATATATCTGTATGTACATATAGTATATATATATATGTATTTGCTCATATTCTTTTGTGTATGCATATGTGTGTATGTGCATATATATGGTAGGATAGGATAGTATAAAAAACATTGCCATGCTTGCTCTGAAAAGAGCACACTTTGGTTCAAATGCCATCTTTGATGCTAACTGGTTATGTAACTTTGGGCCATTTAAACCTCCTATACCCTGGTTTCCTCACCCATAAATGTGGGATTGAATTACATGATCACCTCAGCCCTATGATGTCACTTCTCACTTAGACATGATGGCAGACTGTTTTTTACCTAGAATCTTTTGACTAAAAACAGGTAGGTATTCTGTACTAAGGCAAAATTGTGTTTCTCTGCTAAATAAATGCCTTTAAATAATCTGGGGACATTGTAAGATGTTTAGTTCATGTTTTATTCACTGATTCAATCCTCTCTGATCCCATCTGAGAAAACTTGTGCTTCAAATCAGAAAGAAGGCTTTGCAGAGTTTGTGATTGAGAAATATTTTGCCTAATTCATCAGTGTTAAGCCTGTCAAAATCAAGCCTTCTTGTACAACATTATAAATCACTCTGGCTAAAACACTAGGAAATATGCTATCAAAAATGCAACATCTATTGCAATGAATTCCAAACAACCAACCCAAAGTCAAAGAAAAATCTATGGGGAAAGATATAAATTGATGATACTTTTTGAGGAGCTATAAATTTCAAGAAAGTAAGTGGAAACATCTCTAAAAGTGATGAAAATCCAAAGAGAAGAAAAGATGATTAAATACTAGAAAACACAAGTCCAACTCATAAACAGTTTTCCTTTGGAGAGTAATGAAAATTTTGCTAACTTCCCTAGAAATAAAGGCAGCATCTATAAGGTATGGAAATCATAACTTTGAACCAGAATTAGCCCTCTTATTCTCTTTTACAAAGCCAAAACAACAAAAGACCCAGATCAGCTGCCATAATTGAACTATTTTATTGGTAACCCTTTCAAGATACTCTATGTGGGCTCTTCCCACAAGGAGTAAGCAGACCTACTGCACTGGACTATGAAATCAGCACATTTAAAAGAAGTCTTGTCAAGTACCTAGTCTAACTTTCCCTTTTGACATATGAAGGCATAGAGATTGAGCAAGTTAAAGTGCCTTTCTCAGGTTCCTACTTAATGATGTACCTTCGCCTAAAATTCAGTTGCTTTGATTTCCTTCCCAAATATGGTTGTCTGTACAATATCATGTCATATTTTATTCATGCTAACAGGACGTAAGACTAAAGCAAACAACTTTCTTTGTCTCCTTGGGCTCTTTCCTAAAAGCTAAGACCATTTGGCTTGTTAGAGCCTCTAAACTTCCAGCTCCCATGGACTCAATTGTCATCTCTATACGGAGAACTCCCACAACTATTCATCTAACCATTTCTCTTCTGACTTTTAGTTTCTTATCTCCAAAAGACTATGGATAACATAAACTATTATGTCCTGAAGACATCTCAAAATCAATGTGTCTAAAACTGAACTCAACATTTTGCCTCAAATTTTCCACGTACGCTACTTTTGCTTTTACAATCAAAGGCACCGCCATTTTTAAAGTTACAAAGGTTTGAAATCTAGCTGTCATTCTTAATTCTTCATTTTCTCTCTAGCCCTCCCCATATCCAATCTGTTGTTAAATCCTATCAATTCAACCTTTGCAATTTATCTCATATGCATCTCTCTTCTCTCCTCTGATAAAGCCACCACCCCAGTACAGGTCCCCTTCACCTCTTGGACTGTTGCAATATCCTGCTGGTTTGTTCACTGTCTCATTTCTTCTCACATTCAATCCTTCTAGAGTAGTGGTGATCTTCCTAAATCATAGGTCTGGCCAAGTCATACTTCACTCACCATCATGACTAGAATCAAATTTTAAAAATGATTTTAAAGTGCTACAAAGCCTGGCCCCTTCCTTTCCGATAATTTACTTTAACTCTTTTTCATCTACTCTAACATCCACTTTCAGTGGTCTCCTACCTGTTATTAGTAAATGACCTCCAATTTTCCAGCTCTCTACATTCTCCTTGCCTGTCATCTCTGATTTTCAGTTTCCCTGGTTTTCTTCAACTCTCAGCTAAAATTCCACCATCTACAAGAGTTCTTTCCCTATCTCTTTTCATGCTTGTGCCTTCACCCTGAGATTTACTCTAAGTTATCCTGTATATATCTGATTTGTTCATGATTATTTCTATGTTGTCTCTCCCAGCAGATTATAAACATCCTGACCCCTCTGGTTTTGCAATCTAATAAGTCTGGCAATAATAATGACTTATGTGTGTCAAAGTTGCTCTTAATTTTTAAGGCATCTTCTTTATTTTCTCAACCAATTTTCCCATCACACCTATGGGGAAAATGTGCAAGAGTTATTATTATAATGAATTATTCAGCAGGTGAGGCATTTGGGGGCTCCAGAAAGCTTAAGTTTGGAATAATATAGATCTAAAAGACTTCCTTTTGGTGTCTTTGATGAAGGAAATTCAAATTATTGTCCATTGACTAATCTGGAACCAGTAGAGACAAATGGCTTCCCCCAAAATCTTTTCTTTCTTATGAAATCTCCCCTAAAGGAAGCCATAAACTCTTCATTGCTGTTCTCATCGGAATTTGAGCTCCTGCTCCCTAAATCAGTGGGACCCAAAGGCCATTCATGGCTAATGTCTTCACATAGTGTTCCATTCTCCTGACATCTGGATCTGCTCCAGAATCTGAGACTTTCATTGAACAAAGCAGCAGCCATATACTCAGCAGCAATCTGACTGATCACAGGAGCACAAAAGCTTCTCACAGAAATTCTTCATGTGTCACTTCAGACCTTGAACTCCTCTCTAATACACGGCCAAATTTCTTCACTTATTCCAAGCAACAGTGCTATGAAAAACACCTGTCCAAAGGATCACCAGGATCTCTCCTTCCTTCTTGACCACAATAACAACCATAAGATTCAAAGTCCTCTGGGAATGGGGCTGTCTGACAAAAGAGCATTTCTCCCATCTGGGGCATTTCCTCCTTGACTTCTCCATTATCTTCCACTTGCAGAAAGGTGAATCTTTTACAATCTGTGGAGAAGTCTGAAATCCCAGCCCAGGGCAATCTGGGCAGAAGTGGGCTGATCTGTGTGGGCTCAGAGGAAGCCAGGAGCCCCAGTCTGAGCCTGTGGTGAAGACATAGGGCTAGGGACTTTTGCATTTTTTAACACTGATCTCACAGCACAATACCTGGCACATAAAAAGGGCTTAGTAAATACTTAATGATTTGTCTTGCCCAAGAATTGAGGTTGATAAGGAAGAGATGTCTTTATATGTCCTATTTTTATGTAGTACATTCAAATAAGTGTTATTTAAATTGAAAAGCAATGCAGAGTTTAGGGGCATTTCTGGAATAGATATATAGTATATATTTCCTATGTATTCCAAATAGTAGGAAGAACTGAAAGGGACCTAAGAGGTTTTCTAGTCAAACCCATACACAAATATAATACCCACTTGCCAAAGCAGGAACTATAAATGGAAAGAGAATTAAGACAATTACTTTCTAGTCCTGGTTCTACTTCTAAAGACCTAGAAGTGGACATATCATCTTGACTTCCTTCTCCACAAAACTTTTGAAAAAGGGATTTTTGTCTTTTATTTTACAAGCAGAAAGGGATTTTTGTCTTTTATTTTACAAGCTCATCTTGAGCAGTGGAAACAAAGATGCCTAGGACAGGAAAGGTGGCAGAGAGGATAGAGTATAGTATTCGGAACCAGGAAGACTTAAGTATTTTGTGTAACTCAGGGAAAATGTTACTTTCTCTTTTCCTGATTTGTTTCACCTGTAAAATGAGGAATTTGGAAGTGGCAGTCTCTACAACCTGTTTTTTTCACCTCTGTTCAAGATTTTGGTAGTGAGGCACAAGACAAATGGGAAAAAAGATAGGTTATTTTTAAGACATAACAAACCTTAAATAAGCCAAATAGACTTAAATTTTCTGTTTAAATGGAAGAAAGTAGCAATTCTGATTTAGGAATTAGTGGGTCATATGTCATAGATGGGGATGAGGGCAAATCTGACTCCAAGAAGAAGTGTTAACCTAACTGTTTTGAGTTGCACTTCTGTGATCCCATGGTAGCAAAAGCAGAAAGGTTGACTATAAATCCTATTTTTTACTATCACCACAGTTCAGCTACCATATAAATTGAATGACCTGCATGCATCTTCTGCTTTCCTAAACAGTCATATCCTGGGCTTTTAAGAGATAAAGAGGAAAAATCTAAGCATACCAAAAAGGAGAAAAAAAATAAATGGAGTTGCGGGAAGATTTAAGAAGAAAGTACATCTGTTTTCTCAGATCTGAAAGGCAGTCTTGTTGGAAAAGGATTAGACTTGTTCTGCTTGGACCCCAAGGGCAGAACTAGAACAAGGTTGGTGGAAACTGTGATGGGGTAACTTTGGGAGATATCTAAAAGTGGCATGGGCTGCCCTGGGAGTTAGTAGGCTCCTATTCACTGGAGAGCTTAAGGAAAAAAAAAAAAGAAAAGAAGTAAAAACGATTTATCTGGAAGGCTACTAAGAAGATTACTTTTCAGGTGTTTAGACTAGGAGACCTCTGAGTTCTCTTCTTGCTTTGAGAGTCTGCAGTTCTATGAAAATGGGATACAACAGAAGAACTAAGTTGAAATCGGGGTAGACAGAAAAAAAACGAAGTCCTATCAAGAAGGTAGAAAAGAACTCAAAATTATCTAGTCATTTTGACCAAGAATTTCTGGGAAGTCTTTATTTTTTTTAATATTCCTCTTTAGAGCTGTGAAAAGCAGGTTAAAAGAAATATTAAATGGAACTTTTCAACATCCAGAAAAGAGGCTCTGAGATGGGGTTGAGGAAGATTAAATGAGGTGGTGGGGAATACGATCCTTACAGTTCCTCCCAATTCAAAATATCCATTTCTATAGGAGGAAATGGGATAGGTGGTTTGCTCTAAGTCAGTGATGGGCAAACTTTTTAAAGAGGGGGCCAAAGAAAATGAAATGCTCATCTGTCAGCCTGTTTCTAGGCAACTCTTTCAAAGTTTCATTGATATTGTATCCTACTCATTTTATTTGTCAGATTAGGAATAATGTCACAGGGCCGATAGAACACTTCAGGGGGCCGCATCTGGCCCCCGCCACAGTTTGCCTATCTCTGCTCTAAGTGATGGTGGCTAGGATAATTGAGTTGCTCCATAAATAAAAATCTAAAAGATTTTTTGGGAACAGCTATCAGAGCATCTTTTTTCCCTGCTGCCTTTCTCAAGTGTCTCCAAACTTTTTTGATCATCTATCCCTATCAGTAAAAAAAAAATTACTTGAACCCAATATTTATATAATTACTTTATTCATAAGTCTTATGAATGTTTTACTATACTAATAATTATGTGCATTGTAAAATATGAAAATAGACATTAAAAGACTAAATGAGATAAAATATTTTATTCTAGTAACAATAGGGAGACACTAGAATTTATTTATAGGGAGAGTGACAGAGTATGCATTGCAGAGGGATGATACTTGAAAAGAGGGACAAATTAGGAAACCGAATGCAATAATCTAATTAAGTAAGAAAAGGACTTGAACCAGGGCAATAGCTATGTGAGTAAACAAAGGGGAAATCATCTTAAAATTGCTATTGAAGTAGAAAGTGAAAGATTTGATCATTTAATGGCTCAATGAGCTGAAGAAGAGTGAGGAGTAAGGTTGACACTAAATTTTAAAGTATTGGCAATTGGAAAGATGATAGTGCCTTCCAGAATGCAAGAGAACTTTAAAAGAGAGATTTTGAGAGAAAGAGCATGTAGTGAGATGCTTGTTGCTACTTATAACTCATCTATGACTATTTGTTTTGTGCTACTCATTCTTCCCCAACAAAAATTGAAAAAATATATGTGGTTAGGTAGGATACAGAATCGTTATTCATTGAACTGGAAAGCAAAACTAACATATTGAAGGAAACTTTCAACACTTCTGAAGTGATCTCATAAGTAGGATATAGGGATATTGGGAAAGAGGAATGGTATGGATGCCGTTGTAATCCTTAGATTATAACTAACCTGTGCAATCCCCAACCTGCACAGCATATAAGAGGATGGTGATAGGAGGGTACAATGTATAGAATACTTGGTTATAATGGATGAAAAGGATGGTGTAATTGTGTTGAAGAGGAAATAATACAACCCATCTGTATATCTTTTCACTGGATAATTGCCTACTTCTTGGGGTCATCAATCCTTATGGGGTACCACATGCCTCACCTTGGATATCACTGGTCTATTTCAATGAGCCATTGCCCAAACTCTAGTAGAAGTAGATTGAAGGGAAAGGGAGAGTTGAGTACTCTGTAGGGGATGAAAGCTTGAAGATTGCCCCAAATCATTCTTCCCCAAGTATGGTTGTGTCTTTGAACTTCCCTTTAAAAAATTCAAACAGCTTGACTCCTGGAAAGATTTCATTTGTTTACTTTTTCTTAAAGGAAAAAAGTTACTATTATTGACTTAAAAATCTCTAGTTTCTTCCACATGGGTTCCAAAATGAGTTTTTGCTCTGGTCATAAAAAAGAAAAAATAATTTCTTACTTCCAGACTGGAGCAAAGACCTACCTTAAACAGTATCCTTGCTTAGAACCACTTCTACCCACCAGCCCTTAGCAGCCACTTCACAAAAGGTATACTAACCTATTTTTAACCCCTAAATCCCATGTGCTTCACTTTTAGATGAACACTACTATCCCTAGTCATTTAAAAAAGACAAAAATATGCCTTCTTCTCAGTAATGGCCTTAGACAGAACATCCATGGATTACTCTAATCTCTCCTGTATCTATGTGCTCTTTGTACCCCTCATCTAAATTCTATTTTTGTGTCTTTCCTCCTTTTTCAACTCCCAGAGCATAGTGAAATGGTTAGGGGCAAAGAGCCTCCCCGATAAATGCAATGCAATTTAATAAATTTGTCAAATGTTCAAGATAAACCACAATTTGCTGAGGATGCAAAGATGATACAACCAGTCCAATCCCATAAGTATCTTAAATTACTTAGTATGTATAGGCCCCTGATCTAGGCAGTGAGTACATTGTAATTATAAATTTAAAGCAAGAAGGGACCTTGAAAATCAGACAGTCCAAGCTCCTTTTTTTCTTTTATGACAGAACTCACACTTCAAGACAATGAATGACTTGTTAAATGTCACCCACCTGTCAGGTAACAAAATTGGATTTTGAACACATGCCACCAATTCTAGTGAGAGAATAGAAGACAGTCTCTGATATCAATGGATTTACATTCTACTGGCATAGTCTTTGCCCTCAAGGATCTTACAATTTTGTGGAAAGAAGGAAGAAAGGGTGAGGCATATACACAAATAATTCTAACATAAATTAGAATTTAAATAAATGCATAGAAAAGCTAATATTTATCACATTGAACATATTTAACTATTGTACAGAGAGAACAATTAGAAGAGGGGAGTGATCATTTCAAACAGCAAGAAGAGAATTAAGTTTAACATAGTGATGTCAGAAAAATGAATGATATGTTCATTTTAATTTTAAAAAGAATCCAGGGAATGCTTAACACCAAGAAAAGATTCACTGATGGTAGAATTCTCAACTTTAGAGAAATTTTTAAAATATATTTTTGATCTGTGTGTGATGTGAGCCTACTTGGAACTCTCTAAATTCTAAATTCGAGTCGCAACTAAATTCCTTTCTCTTACCAGAAGTCTTTTCCAAACCTTCTTAATACTACTGCCTTTCCTCTGTTAATTACTTCCTATTTATTCTATATAGAGCAGCTTTGTTTGTACATTTGTTTGTATGTTGTTTCCTCCTATTAGATTGTAAGCTCCTTGAGGGCAAGGATTGTCCTTTTCCTCTTTCTATATTCATAGTGCTTAGCATAATGTCTAGCACATAGAAGGCATTTAATAAATATTTAACAATTGATTAAGTTGAGGAATTCAATAATTGCTTTCTATTATTATTACTTTTCTGCTCACTGTTCAGAATATGACTACATAATCTGATCTTTCTTTCTGACTGCTTCTTATTGTGGCTGCTCATTATCTAGGTTTATAGGTCTCCAATCATTCCTTGTGACTTGTTAGTGGCACTGGGTCATCAAGGGAAAGTTATACAAAAAAAGAGGAGTTCTTTCAGGCTCCACTCCTCCCTACCATAGGAAAGAAAATAAACCCATGATATTAATGGGTCTGAAGGCTATGATTATAGATATATTCAGAATTCACTTCACTCTCCTATTACTATTTTTGGAATCCTTTTAGATGTTTATTTGAGAATCCTTAGGGTGATGGAAGTTGCAAAAATTCAAATCAATTAGCATTTGTTAATCACCTATAATATATATGTCACTCTATATATAATGTATAATAGCAATAATAAGGGCAATAATAATACCTCTCACACACATATATATGTAGGGGTGTGTATGTGTGTGTGTATATATGGAAATGATATAGGAAAATGAACTATGCCTACCAGGAGCTCCTGGCTTTGGTTTATGTCTATAGATAACTTCTGGAAGAAGTTTTTGAGTTGAAGTTTGTGTTAATAGCTTTTAAAGTCAAGTTTAAAGGTATTTGTCTTACTTCTTTGGTCATGAAAGGTTATATAACATAAATTGTCAGAGCCTCAGTTTACTTACCTGTAAAATGGGGACAATAATAGATCTAACTCATAAGCTTATTTTAAGGATCAAATTAGATAACACAGAAAATGATTTGAAAACCATTAGCCCTAGCTATTACTAAAAGTAATAGTATCACTATTATATTATATCATATAATAATGTATTATATATAATATACATTAAATTATTAAAGTATTTTATTATATAAGTATCACATATTATGTAATATTACTAATAGCAATAGCTATTAGTAATATTACATAATATGTGATACTTATATAATAGCAATAGCTATATATAATAGCAATAGCAATAGCTATTACTAATATATGGGGCAGCTGAGTGGCTCAGTGGATTGAGAGCCAGGCCTAGAGACTGGAGGTCCTACGTTCAAGTCCGGCCTCAGACACTTCCAGCTGTGTGACCTTGGGCAAGTCACTTGACCCCTACTGCCCACCCTTACCACTCCTGGGCCAAGGACAGTCCCTAGCCTGGATGAAAAAAGGAGGAGGGTTGGGCTGGGGCTAGCAACCCCACCCTGTAAAAACTACATCTGCTAAAGAAACTGCAACCTAAAGTAGGGGCAGCTGGGTAGCTCAGTGGATTGAGAGCCAGGCCTAGAGACAAAAGGTCCTAGGTTCAAATCCAGGCTCAGACACTTCCCAGCTGGGTGACCGTGAGCGACTGTGTGTCCCATTGCCTACTGGTTGTGGCCCTATGCTCCTAGAATGGAGTCCCAGGATAAAAAAAAAATACTAATATATAAGTACCATCCATAACATCATTATTGCTATGTTATTTTTATAGAGGAGAGTCATTCTGTATAAGGAGGATTTTGACTCTAGCCCCACCTCTAACATTTACTGCCTATGTGACCATTTGTAAGTCAATTAACTTCTCAATTAAACTCTCTCAGAATGTAAGTTACCAAGTTTCTTGGTAGCATGAATTTCTTTAACAGAAAGAAATGAAAGTCTCTTCCAAGGCCAACGAAATTGGAGAATAAGACCAAAGATTACATGCACCTAAGTCATTCTTGAACTCAAACCAAATCTACAATGATGACCTTTCTCCAACCCATGAAAAAAAAACAGCATGGTAGTTTTCATCCACAAAATGGTGGACCTAAAAATGAAAGCGTGTGTATATATTTATATGGATGTTTATATATGTGTGCATATATATAAACACATGCACACATATATAGGTGTCTATATATGCATTATATATAGATATATAGGTCATTTTTTTATTTATTATAGGATCATAAATCTAGAGACAGAAAGAACTCAAAGCCATTTAACATAAGACCATAAAATGGGACTTAAAGAAACATCAAAGGCCATATAAACTTATCCTTTTATTTTATAGAGATGGAAAGTGAGGCCAAGGGATTAATAATTAATAATTAAGTGGATAATTAAGTGGACTTTCAAGAGTCACATAGCAAATAATTGTCAGAGGTGAGACTGAATCCAGATATTCAGATTCTAGAACACTAGTCTTACCATTATATCACCTCTGTAGACCATATGACAAGGTAGAACTAATAGTTTTCAGAGGATCATGCAAAAATTAGTGTTATCCCAGAGAACTCTGGTATTGGCTAAAGAAGCAAATGTCAGTACAAGTGTGGGATTGCCTGTACTTGGCCCTCATCATTAAAAAGGGTCCTGTTAGTATGCAGAATTCCACCTGATAGTTAAATATGTGTTGTGCCCAGCCTGTTTCCCTCTCATACTATCTCCCTCTTATCTGAATTCTTCCCTCCAATGTAGGTTCTAACAATCAAGGTTATGTATGGTCTGTTTCCATATGACTACTCTTCCAACATAATGAAAGAAAGAAGTTATAGAAATTTCAGATATCATTAGTTTGGATTAGTAGCTTATTTTTAATGCTCATTGCTCATCAAGAACAATCTCAAACTTCCTTTCTCAGCATGTGGGAGTGGGAGTGGGAGTGGGGTACAAGGCTGTTTCAGATAATGAAATTTCAGTAAATAGATTGGCAAAACTTCTCATAGGGTTGCTATCAATAACCATACAATATTCAGGTCAAGTACAAGGTACAATCTAAATAGGAAACTTGTAGGAGCTTAAATGAGATCTCAGCATCAGTAAAGAAATTTCTTGTTCCACTATAATTATGTTATCAAAGTGAAAGATGGTTTACTGAGAAATGGCCATAAAAATGAATCGTTGCAACTGTGTATTTACGAAAGAAGATATATATGGATTTCTTTGTTTACACGATGGTAAGAAAAACATATTGAATTTCTATTTTTCAACCTTTAAAGTCTTTCAATTGCAAAGGATCTTTGCCTTAATGCCATCTTTGCTAGAGTTTATCAAAAGATCCCATAAATGATTTCTTGGCTGGGTCATTCACTGCTTGCCTTTCTGTTTTTCATTTTATTACTTCTTCCAAAGTAAAACTTCATTACTGCATTCTTTGGTGCTTTTTCTTTTATCATTTCAGCTCTTTTTTTTCAGAGATGACAATTAGTAGTCAGCCAGTAGGAACCAATGATGAGTTTTTCTTTAAGCTGTAAATTCATTTTGAAACCTATCATTTAGTTCTAAGTAGAAATTTGAGAAGGAATTTTTTTCTCCAAACCAGATGAACATAATGAAAATATAAATGCAAATTTTTATAGAAACTGTATGATTTTAAAAGTAATTTTATGATCATTACTATTATGATAAGAATAACAAGCTTATATCCCTCAAAATATTTGTTGATGACCATGGAAATGGGGGAAACTACCTCGTGTACATTTGACGAAAGGTGTACTTGGCTTTTCCATCTTATTCATTTCAAGCATTTATTATTATGCACTTCAATTGTTGGTGATAAAAGCAATTTGCAAGAGTGACTGAAGCAAATGAGGTTGACAAGAGATTCTGGCTGTCACCATTGGCAAAGTGAGAAGATTTGATTGAGCAATTTGAGAATTGGACTTAGTCAAGGTAGAACAATCAATCTATATCTTTCTGAAAAGTAGAACTTCCTCTTTGTCAACTGTAGCTGCTTTGACATGAATTATGGTGAAAATTGTTGCAAAGCTCTACTTCATTTTGTCTGAATGATTTAATCACTAAAGAGTGTGAGAAAGGGGGTACAGTTAAGTTTCCTGAAGACCTGAGTTTTACTCTGTTATAGAAGAATGGGATCTTTAGTCACAATGTTTGTTGGACTAAATGAACAAATACTTATCAAGTGCCTACTATGTGCCAGTTACTCTGCTAGATGATGAGGATACAAAACCAAAATTGAATCTGTCCCTTTCCTCAAGGAGCTTACATTCACACACATAATGTCCATAGGTTAATATTAGCAGTATCAGAGACAAGATAAAGGAATACAATTATCTAAGTGGGTTGTGGACAGTCTTTTAGGAAGAATATACCATGTAAATACCAAGGAACCATTGCTAAACTTTTATAGGTTCTCCCAGTGAAAAGAGAAGGAATTTATAATCCTATTTAAGCCTGTAGAAATGAAGAAATGGTGATAATTATGATGTGTCACTCCAAAATGGAATTTTATAACAAAGAAACATTCACACATTCATTATTCAATAAACATTCTTAAAAGTGTGCTATAGGAAAGTATGTGAGGATACAAAGAAAAATAAACATAATCTCTATAGTTCTAGAAGGCAAAATAAGAAATATATATAACTAACTATAGGGCATGATTCTAAAATAGAAAATGACTGATGCTAGCAGAATAATATAAGCTAAGAATCACATATGCATATACCACATGATGTGTTCCATGAGACTCAGAATATTTCCTTATCTAACATATCAAACTCCTTATGAGCTATTCTGAGATGGGATACTAATTCTTTTGTTTGTTTGATCCAGTGGTTCTCCACTGAGCTCTAATTGAATGCTTCACAATTCTGTGGCTTTGAGTTCTAAAAAGTTATTCCAACATAATACAAGCTATAGTAGAAACAAACAAACAAAAAGCTTTAAGCACTAGTTCAGTAAGGGATTCTGTAACTACCATCTTTAAACCAGGCTAGCTAAGGACAGAGTCTAACCATTCAACATGCATTTATTAAGCACCTACTACTTGGCAGGTACTGTGGTGGGTACAGAGGAAACAATGTAAGAAATTTAAAGAATGGGAGGGGAGAATCAAGATGCCAGATTAGAAGCAGCAAATCAGTTGAACTCTCCCAACATTCCCTCTCAAAAAAATTTAAAAGAACAAATCAAATCAAATTCTGCAGTGCCATAGCTAATGAAAGGCCAAAATGAGACATTTTTCTAGCCCAAGAAAAGTTATAAGTTAAGCTGGAGAGATCTGTGACACCACTGTATGGGGTAAGTCTAACGTGCAATATGTGCCAGGGTAACAACAGCAACAAGTCTTTGAAGCAAATACAATAGTTCTAAAAGCAAGTTTCGAAGCTATCAGCCCAAAGATGGTCAGATGACTGGTCATAAAGTGAGCAATGAATGCAAAACCCTTTTATGTCAGCCTCATTTGCTTCAGTCACTCTTGCAGATTGCTTTTATATATAAATTTTCCATTTCTATGTGGAAAGAGGCTATTGGTAACTCTTATGAACTTTATCATTAATAGAGAAGTTAAAAGGAGTAAGCACAAGTATGAGTTGAATATGATAGGGTGATCTCAAAAAAATTATGGAGTGAGAAAGAGAGATGCACTGGGAGAAGGGAGAATACAGAGGAAGAATCAGGAAAATTATCTCACATAAGAGAAGTGCACAAGGAAGGAATATCATAGTGGAGGGGAAGACTGGGGATGTGGGGAGGAGGGGGAATGCTTTAACTTCACTCACTCTCATTGGATCAGGTTCAAAGACAAAATACCATACATACTCAGTTGGATATAGACATCGATATTACCCAACAGAAAAATAGTAGGGGAAAGAATAAGAGAAAATGGGAGGGTGGTAGAAGGGAGGTCAGATTAAGGAAGGCTTTGTTCAGCAGCAAAACAAACTTTTGAAGAGGGACAAACTAAAAACATATGTTGATAAAGAGGGAAAATATAGGATGGAGAGAAATACAGAGTTAGTAATCAAAACTGTGATTGTAAATGTGATGGTCTGACCCATAAAACAGAAGCAGATAGCAGAATGGATTAGCAACTACAATTCAACAAAATGTTGCTTACAAGAAAAACACTTGAAAAAAGGTAACAGTAAAAATAAGAGGCAAGAGCAGAAGCTATTATGCTTCATCTAAGGGGAGAGCAGGAATAACAAACATGATCTCTGACAAAACAAAAGCAAAAAGAGTCCTGATAGAGATAAGCTTGGGAACTTCATTTGCTTAAAGGGACATACAGTAAAGTAATATGTACACTAAATACATATGCACCAAATTGTAGACAATCCACATTATTAAAGGAAAAGCTAAATGAGTTACAGGATGAAAATGAAAAAACTATGCTAGTGAGGGACCTCAACTTTCTTTCCTCAGACCTAGATAAATCAAATGCTAAATAAATAAGAAAGAAGTTAAGGAGATAATAGAACATTAAGAAAATTTATTATGTTAGGCCTGTGGAGAAAACTGGAGGAATTTTTTAAGTGTACCTTTTTCTTGGTTGTATATGTTGCCTTCACAAAAATAGGCCATGTGTTAGGACTTTAAAAACTTCCCAAACAAATGCAGAAAAGCAACAATATTAAAAGCACTTTTTGAAGTCATAATGAAAAGACATGGAAATAGAGATTTAAAAAATTAATTGGAAATGAAGTAATATATTCCTAAAGAAATAGTGGGTCAAAGAACAAATCTTAGAGATAATCAATAATTTAATTAAAGACAATGATAACAAGATAACAGCATAACAAAACTTATAAATGCAGCCAAAGCAGTAATTAGAGGAATTTTTATATCTCCAAAACTCTTATATCAATAAACTAGAGAAAGAGCATCTCAATAAGTTGAACCAATGAAATTTTTTAAAACTGGGAAAAGAACAAATTTAAAATTTCCAATTTTATAACAAATTGGAAATCCGGAAAATCAAAAGGGAGGTTAATAAAATCAATGCAAAAACTGATCCAACATTCTGGAGGGCAATTTTGAACTATACTCAAGGGTGATAAAATTTTGTATGCCCTTTGATCCAGTAATACCACTATTAGACCTATATCCCAACGAGATCAAAGGAAAAGGAAAAAGAACTATATGTAGAATAATATTTATAGAAGCTCTTTTTTGTGGTGGCAAAGAAATGGAAATTGATGAGAAGTCCATAAATTGGGACATAGCTGAACAAATTGTGGTATATGATTTTGATTTAGTACAATTGTGCTATAAGAAATGATGAACACATGATTTCAGAAAAAGCATGAAAAATTATGTAGACTGATACAGAATAGCAGAACCAGAACATTGTATGCCACAACAACTGTATCATAATGATGATCAACTCTGAATGACTTAGTTATTATGAACTATACAATGATCTGAGATAATTCTAAAGGACTTCTGATGAAAAATACTATCCACTTCTAAAGAAAGAATTGATGGGAGGTCAAATACAAATTCAAGCAAAAAAATTGCTTTATTTTTCTTGGGTTTTTTGGTTTGTTTTTGTTTTTTGCAGCATGGCTAATATGGAAATATTTTGTATGATTTCACATGTATAATTGATATCAGGTTTCTTGCCTTCTCAATGGGTGGGGTAGGTGAGGAGAGGTGTAAGAGGGGAAACTAGATATTTTAGGTATGGTCACCAGAAATCGCTTAACGAGATTTTAAATTAAAATAGAGCCAAGTCAGGATGAATTTTATGGTGATTTATTTACAATTAGGAAGGTTGAAGATAGGGAAGTTGAGAGAGAGAAACTCTGGCCCAGACCCGAGGCCTGAACCAGGTGGAATTTAGAGGCCCAGCAGAGGGGGACAGAGATTAATTAAACAAGGCTTCTAGCCACAAGACCTCCTCCAATAAGAGAGGCCTCCTTAAGGCTAGAAGAAATGCCAAGGGAAGAGAGAGAGAGTCAGCCTAACTTACCCAGGTGACAATTCAAAGGGAAGCAGTCTGAGGTCCCACCAGAGATCCTTCCATACCAAGTTCAAAACACCAACCCCTGCACAGGAATTTCCCATCATATTTAAAAGATAGTATCTTTCGTCACTTCCTGCATCCACCTCCAATTTCAAATGGACAAATGGCAGCCTCAACACTGTTTTGGACTGCCCAAAGGGCAGTCCCTTGTTTTTGATTTGTTACTTACTATCACGTGTGGGTAACAGACCTTCCCCTTCCCACTTAATTCTAAGTTGGGTGGGGTGACATTATTTCTGATAGCTAGAGTCTAAACAATGAATGAGGATGAGCTAATTCCATTTACACAGAGGGGAAGAATTTAGAATTTATGTTTTTTAAATGAATGTTAAAAATAAATAGGGAGGGGACAGATGGGTGGCTCAGTGGATTGAGAATCAGGCCCAAAGATGGGAGGTCCTGGGTTCAAATCTGGTCTCAGATACTTCCTAGCTGTGTGACCCTGGGCAAGTCACTTAATGCCCATTGCCTAGCCCTTACCACTCTTCTGCCTTAGAACCAATACACAGTATTGATTCTAAGATGGAAGGTAAAGTTTTAGAATAAATGAACAAACAAACAATTAAACAAACAAACAAGCAGATAGATAGTTAAACAAACAAACAAATAAATAGGGGCAGCTAGATGGCTCAGTGGACAGAGATCCAGACCTGAAGACAGAAGGTCCTGGTTTTAAATCTGGTCTCAGACATTTCCTAGCTGTGTGAACCTGGGTAAGTCACTTAACTCCAATTACCTAGTCTTTATTGCCCTTCTGCCTTGGAATTGATAATTTGGGTCTATTCTAACTCAGAAGATAAGGGTTTTTAAAAAATAAATAACATTTGTTAAGAGAAATGAAAGAGAACCTTTCTCAAGGAACACTATATTCTATTGGGTAGAATAATAAAAACTCAGAAAATTAAATACAAAAGATATAGAAAGTAGACACAAAGTAATCTCCAAGACAAGAGCACTAACAACAGAAAAGGAATTAATGCTGATATCATGCAGGAGATAATCACCTATGAAAACACATGGACATGAGATAAATGCATTCATCGATAATCAACAAGCAATCTTTAAGAGCTGGGAATAGAAAGGGATAAAAGAAACAATCAACCCTTGAGAAATTGTCATTCTACTGAAGAAACAACATGTACATACAAAACAAATGCAAGACAAACTCTTTCAAAACATTAGCAACAAGAAAGACTTCATCTAATTGTTATCCCTTTACTCAAACAAAGGAAATAATGGAATCAAAATGGTGAGTGTGAAGTAGGACTGTATTACAAGTATGGGGACAAGCATTGGCAACAACATGTACATCAGTTTGGCTGGAAATATTTGATAAAGCAATTCATAAAGACAGAATGATTAAGATATGGATGACCTCCAATGTCACCTCCTGTTTTAAATGTATTATCCTGTGATCCTATGACATAAAGAGGTTGTAATTTATGATAGCTAAAGGGTTGCCAATTCTGATGAAATTATGCAATAATGATCATTTTGAAATTTATTCTACAATATCATCAGAAATATGGTCTCATGATGAGCAAGCAATTCCAAAGATCTACATTTACTTTTTATGTCTTGCATTCCAAGAGGACCATTCCCAACATACTACTGACTATCTTTGTCATATGGGACAAGACACTGTCTTTCTTAGCGTCCTTTCTTATCATTAAATTTTAATGTAATCCAACAAATGTTAAAGGCAAGGCACTGGGATAGTGTTGGGACTACAAAGCTATCAACAAAACAGCTCCTACCTTTAAGGAGTTTATGTTCTATCAGCATGTACACAAAGTGGACAGATGGCATAGTGGATATAGTTATTGACTTTGAATTAGAAAAACATGAGGTCAATTTATCCTTCAAATACTTACTAAAGAGAAAGGCTATATAAGTTGCTTATCTTCTAAGCCTCAGTTTCCACAGTTACAAAATGGAGATAACACCTACCTCACAGGATTGTTGAGAAGATCAAATGATGTAATAAATGTCTGTAAAGTGCTTTGCAAACCAAAATACAAAGTCTTTAAACAAGATACTTTCAATGAGATGACAAAATTTCAATTTATTTGAAGTGCATCTTAAATGTGAAGCAAAGACTTATTAGAGTCACATAAACTGACTCAAAAGAAAAAAAAAGGTTACGATTTTGAAAGGAAAAGTTGAAGGTATAATGCATTGCTGATCTTGGAGACATTCTCAATATAAAGGAAGGCAAAATATGGAATATGAGTTCTGGACATAGTTAATAGGCCAATTTAGGGGAAATGGAGAGAATTTGAAAGGAGAATAATGTGAAATATCTAGAAAAATAGTATGGAGCTATATTTGGTTCTTCAGTAGTAGGCTGTTTGAATTTTAATCTTAGAGGTCATAGGAAGCTTCTGAAGGCTTGAATCTTCTCCCATTTTCTCCTTATTTCTTGTATCTGGTTCAGAGATGGCCCTTCTCCTTGCTTAAGTACAAACACTGCACTTGTGTCCTTGATCTATTTTCATTTTATTTTCCCTGGTACCTTCTCGCACAATAATACTCTTCCTCACATTCTCAGGAAGCTTACTCTAACTGATTCTTTCCCTATTACTAATAAACATGATCAGATTACTTCTACCTGAAAAACAACAACCTTCTATTTGCACTCCCTTAAACTCTTGTTTCATATCCCTTTAATACTTTAACCTGCTGAAAGTGTTTTATCTATGCATATTGCCTTCTTTTCAGCTCCTTTCCATCTCGTCTCCAACTCTGCTTTTCATCATAAAGGTTTTTTCTGACTTTGCTGATGATCTCACTCTTTCTAAAAATTTTCTCTTTTATTATTATGAAAATTGATGAACATAATTTTTCCAACTATGAAAAGAAGAGAAGAGGGTTGCATGTGAAATTCTGAATCCCTAGTGTGTGTAATTTGACTAATGTCTAATCAATTTAACACTGTACTTCTAAAATACGCTACTTATTTGTATCTCTGAAGTTCCTTCTACTTTCTTTTGGGTCCTTTTTAAATATCTGACCCTTTTTTCTCCTTTCTTTTCTTCATTTTAAATTTTTTGGCATTAGTACTCTGAACTCTTAATTGCCAAATCAAATGATCTTTCATCACTCCTTATTTTAATTGACTTCTCTTTGGCTTTTGATCCTATGGATCTCCTCTCTAAGACATTCACTCCTCCACTGGGCTTCCATGCTGTTGTTCTCTCTTGGTTCTCCTGCTACTTATCTTTTGGATCTTTCTCAGTGTCATTTGAGAATCTGCATCTTTCTCCTGGTCAGTAAGAAGGGGCAACTCTTAGGGTTCTGTCTAGACCTTCTTCTTTTTCTGTATGTTCTCTCCTTCAGGGACTCTATTAGTTCCTATGAAATCAATTTTCATGTCTAAGATAACTCAAATCTTCCTAACAGTACCTGATTATCTCTTATTTACTCTAATCCTACATTTACAAATTATCAACAGGTTATTTCATCACATGTGTCCTTTAGTCCTTCAGGTATCTCAGACTCTTCATGTCCAAACTGGAATTCCTATTCTCTAGGACAAACCCATTTCTCCTCCAGATTTTCCCTTTTTGTTTGCTGGTACAGCCATTTTCCCAGCTATTCAAATTACAATCTTTGGCATCATTCCTGGCCTTCTCGTCTCCCTTACCCCACATCTCCAATTGGTTTCCAAGTTCAATCGATGGAATTGATCATGAAAAACTCTTTTGAAGCTTTCTCTTTCAGTAGATACATGGAATCTAATTCAGTCATTCAGCACCTCTCCCTAAGACTATTGTAACAGACTTCAAATTGGTTTCCCTGCTTCAGGAGTTTCCTCTCTCCAATATACCCCACCCCCTCAAACACATCTTCCAAAAGGATATTCCTAAAATGTAGTTATGACAATATCACTCCCCTGTTACCCTGAGACAGCTAGACGGCATATGAACAAAATCCTGGATTTGGAGTCAGGAAGACCAGAGTTCATATCTAGTTTAAGCCATTTATTAGAGGCTACCTTAGTCAAGTCATTCAATATCATTTGTCTCAATTTTCTCATAAAAAAAAATGAGGATACTTCCTGGTTAAGATGGCGGCAGAGTAAAAAGCAGCTCCTTAACCTTTCCTAACCAAAACATACAAGACTCCTCAAGAAGACATAAAAACAAATCCATAGGAACAAAGGGACCCCACAACAGAGCGCAGCACTGGAGGTACATGGAATCAGGGAATTTCCATGCTAAAAAGGAGTGAAACAGCTCTCACTAAAATGCGAGCTGAGCAACACCCTCCCCCACTCCACACCACCTACAGTGCCAAACCCGGCTCACAAGAGTTAAAGCAAGTTTGGGGTACCCATTGAGTCATTGGCAGCTCTAGAGCCTGTTCCTGAGAGCAGCAAGACTTAGACACCAAAAGGCTAAAGAATGCACAAGGACTTTGAGCGGGGACATGGAGTGTAGGCATGGGCGGAGGCTGGCGCAGGCTCAAGTGAAGGCTCTGAAACCCTGAGTGGGGAACCAGTGCAGACGGGTATACTGTGGAAGCAGATTCCTGAGACCTGTAAAGGAACCTCTGGCAGAGGATCAAGCAAGGGGGTCCACCAGGGGGCTTGACCTTGAGAACAACCAGACCTGAGACCTCAGGAGCCTAAAGAGCGCAGACAAACCCTGAGTGTGAGGATAAAGCTGAGAACGGGCTGGGCTAACAATGGCAACCCAGAATCAGGAAGGCTAAAAGAGAAAGATTAACAACAAGAAGAAGAAATCTTTAACACTTGGCAACTTTTACACTGAGAAAATCCAGACAACAGAGCAAACAGAAGAGGAGAACAAACAAGCAATAACATCCAGACCCTCCCAAAATAATGAGAACTGGTCAAGAGCTCTTAAAGAGTTCAAATCTGAGATGACGAGAAAGTTGGAAAAGATTTGGCTGGAGAAATGGGAAATAGCTCAAAAGGAAATCAGGCAAGAAAAGAACAGTTTAAAATGCAGAATTTTGCAATTGGAAAGTGAAGCTCAGAAATCAAATGAACTGATAAGCAAATTAAACACCAGAAATGACCAGATTGAAAAGGAAAACCAGTTCCTAAAAGCTAGAATTGAACAATTAGAAGCTAATGATCTCTCAAGACAGCAAGAACAAATAAAACAAAGTCAAAAGACTGGAAAAAATAGAAGGAAACATGAAATATCTCAATGAGAAAGTGACAAACCAAGAAAACCAGTCTAGAAGAGACAATTTGAGAATCAATGTTCTCCCTAAAAAAGCAGAAATTAATAGAAATTTGGATTCCATACTAAAAGAAATTATTCAGCAAAATTGCCCTAAAGTTCTACAACAAGAGGGCAATATAGACATTGAAAGGATCCATAGATCACCCTCTACACTAGACCCAGAAAAGACAACGCCCAGGAATATAACAGCCAAATTCAAGAACTTCCAAGTAAAAGAAAAAAATCTTAAAAGAAGCCAGAAAGAGACAATTCAAATATCAAGGAGCACCAATCAGGATCACACAGGATCTGGCAGCCTCCACGCTAAAAGACTGCAAGGCTTGGAATATGATAGACAGAAAGGCAAGAGACCTGGGCCTACAACCATGGATCAACTACCCATCAAAATTAACTATGTACTTCCAGGGGAAAGTATGGGCATTCACCAAAATTGAAGATTTCCAAGTATTTGCACAGAAAAGACCAGGACTAAATGGAAAGTTTGATGTCCAACCACAAAAATCAAGAGAAACATGAAAAGGTAAATAAGAAACAGAGGGGAAAGAAAGAAAACTCATAATATTTAAATTTGCCTTTTTAAGGGCCTCAGTGAGATCTAATTATCTACATTCCTACGTGGAGAAATGCTATATTTCTCTGTAGTGAACTCTATTCACTATTATAGTATTCACTATTATAGTAATCAGAAGAATAATTCATAGGGAGAAGGTGGAATACTAAATAGTCTAAGATGATATGGGGGGTGGAGAAGAGGGGGATCAATAGCAGGGGACACCAAGAGAAACTTGAGTGAATAAGAAAAATAGGATATTCTATTACACACAAAGAGGGCATGGGAATGGGGGGGGGGGGGAACAAATACAATTATAAGAAGGAGAAGAAGAGAGCATTAAGAGGTAATATTTAAACCTTATTTTCAGTGTAATAAACCCGGAGAGGGAAGAGTAGCTATATTATCCATTGGTATATAAAACTCAATCTAACCCTACTGAGAAAGTTAGAAGGGATAAACCAAGGGGAGCATGGGAGTGGGGAGGTCAAAAAAGGGAGGGTAGAAGAAGGAAGAGGGAATTTATTAGGCCTTTAAAAATAAAAAGAGGGGAATAATAAGGGAGGGCATAGAAAGGGAAGTTAATTAAGGGAGGGGATAAGGGATACCAGCTTAAAACAAATCACTGGTTTAAAAGGAAATAGTTTAAGAAGAAGGGATAGGAATAGGGGAGGATACAAAAATGTCAGCAAATGCACAACTGATGATTATAACTCTGAATGTGAATGGGATGAACTCGCTTATAAAATGGAAGCAATTAGCAGAGTGGATCAGAAACCAAAATCCTACCATATGTTGTCTACAAGAAACATATATGAGGTGGGTGGACATACACAAGTTTAAGGTTAAGGGCTTGAGCAAAATCTTTTGGGCATCAAATGAGAAAAAGAAGGCAGGAGTGGCAATTGTGATTTCTGACAAAGCCAAAGTAAAAATAGATGTGTTAATAAGGACAGGGAAGGTCATTACATCCTGATTAAAAGCAGTATAAACAATGAGGAAATAACACTGCTCAATATGTATGCACCAAGTGGCATAGCATCCAAATTCATAAAGCAGAAACTGGCAGAGCTCAAGAAGGAAATAGATAGTAAAACCATAATAGTGGGAGATCTAAATATTCCTCTTTCAGATCTAGATAAATCAAACCAAAAAATAAATAAGAAAGAGGTAAGAAAGGTGAATAAAGTCCTAGAAAAATTAGATTTAACTGATATGTGGAGAAAAATAAATAGGGACAAAAAGGAATACACCTTCTTTTCAGCTGCTCATGGCACATTCACAAAGATTGACCATGTAATAGGGCATAGAATCATTGCAAAAAATGCAAATGAGCAGAAATAATAAATGTAACCTTCTCAGATCATAATGCAATAAAAATAATAATTAGTAAGGGCACCTGGACAGGAAAATCAAAAACTAATTGGAAATTAAATAATATGATTCTCCAAAACCAATTTGTCAAAGAAGAAATCATAGAAACAATCAACAATTTCATTGAAGGGAATGACAATGATGAGACATCCTACCAACCTCTGTGGGATGAGGCCAAGGCAGTACTCAGGGGGAAATTTATATTCTTGAGTGCACATATTAACAAATTAAGGAGGGCAGAGATTAATGAATTGGGCATGCAACTCAAAAAATTAGAAAGCAAGCAAATTAAAAATCCCCAGATGAAAACTAAATTAGAAATACTAAAAATTAAGGGAAAATTAATAAAATCAAAAATTAAAGAACTATTGAATTAATAAATAAGACTAGAAGCTGGTGTTTTGAAAAAACAGATAAAATAGACAAAGTACTGGTCAATCTCAATAAAAAAAAAAGGAAAGAAGAAAACCAAATTGATAGTATTAAAGATGAAAAGGGAGACCTCACCTCTAATGAAGAGGAAATTAAGGCAATCATTAAAAACTATTTTGCCCAATTATATGGCAATAAATAAAACAATTTAGGAGGTATGGATGAATATTTACAAAAATATAAATGGCCTAGATTAACAGCAGAAGAAAGACAATACCTAAATAATCCCATATCAGAAAAAGAAATTGAACAAGCCATCAAAGAACTCCCTAAGAAAAAATCGCCAGGGCCTGATGGATTCACAAGTGAATTCTATCAGACATTCAAAGAGCAACTAATCCCAATACTATACAAATTATTTGATATGATAAGCAAAGAAGGAGTCCTACCAAATTCCTTTTATAACACAAATATGGTACTGATTCCAAAGCCAGGGAGACCAAAAACAGAGAAAGAAAACTACAGACCTATCTCCCTAATTAACATAGATGCAAAAATCTTAAATAGAATACTAGCAAAGAGACTCTAGTAAGTAATCAAGAAGATCATCCACCATGATCAGGTGGGATTTATACCAGAAATGCAAGGATAGTTCAACATTAGGAAACCAATCCACATAATTGACCATATCAACAGTCTAACAAACAAAGATCACATGATCATCTCAATAGATGCTGAAAAAGCCTTTGACAAAATACAACATCCATTCCTATTGAAAACACTGAAAAGTATAGGAATAGAAGGACCTTTCCTAAAAATAATAAACAGTATATATAACTAAAACCATCAACAAGCATCATATGCAATGGGGATAAATTAGAAGCCTTCCCAATAAGATCAGGAGTGAAACAAGGATGCCCATTATCGCCTCTATTATTCAACATAGTACTAGAAACACTAGCAGTAGCAATTAGAGAAGAAAAAGAAATTGAAGGTATCAAAATAGGCAAGGAGGAAACTAAGCAATCACTCTTTGCAGATGATATGATGATATACTTAAAAAATCCTAGAGAATCAACTACGAAGCTTGTAGAAATAATCAACAACTTTAGCAAAGTTGCAGGATATAAAATAAATGCACATAAATCATCAGCATTCCTATACATTTCCAACACATTAGAGCAGCAAGAGGTAGAAAGAGAAACACCATTTAAAATCACCCTAGACAATATAAAATACTTGGGAATCTATACCAAAACAAACACAGCAATTATACGAAAACAACTACAAAACACTTTCCAAACAAATAAAACTGGATCTCAACAATTGGAAAGCCATTGATTGCTCATGGGTAGGACTAGCTAACATAATAAAAATGACCATTCTACCCAAATTAATTTACCTATTCAGTGCCATACCTATCAAGCTACCAAAAAACTTCTTTACTGAGTTAGAAAAATCTATAACAAATTTCATTTGGAATAACAAAAGA
The DNA here is from genome assembly GCF_016433145.1 of Gracilinanus agilis. Lineage (NCBI taxonomy): Eukaryota > Metazoa > Chordata > Mammalia > Didelphimorphia > Didelphidae > Gracilinanus > Gracilinanus agilis. The sequence continues at coordinate 312,548,714 of NC_058132.1, read as the reverse complement.
TCAAGAATTTCAAGGGAAATAATGAAAAAAAAATGTGAAGGAAGGGGGCCTAGCAGTACCAGATATTAAACTATACTATAAAGCAGCAGTCATCAAAACAATATGGTACTGGTTAAGAGACAGAAGTGAGGATTAGTGGAATAGACTTGGGGTAAATGACATCAGCAAGACAGTGTGTGATAAACCCAAAGAGCCTAACTTTTGGGACAAAAATCCACTATTTGACAAAAACTGCTGGGAAATTTGGAAAACACTATGGGAGAGATTAGGTTTAGATCAACATCTCACACCCTACACCAAGATAAATTCAGAATGGGTGAATGACTTGAATATAAAGAGGGAAACTATAAACAAGTTAAGTGAACACAGAACAGTATACTTGTCAGATCTCTGGGACAGGAAAGATTTTAAAACCAAGCAAAAGTTAGAGAAAATTACAAAATGTAAATTAAATGGTTTTGATTATATTAAACTAAAAAGTTTTTGTACAAACAAAAACAATGTAGTCAAAATCAGAAGGGAAACAACAAATTGGGAAAAAATCTTTATAACAAAAAACTCTGACAGAGGTCTAATTACTCAAATATACAAGTAGTTAAAGAAATTGTATAAACAATCAAGCCATTCCCCAATTGATAAATGGGCAAGAGACATGAATAGGCAATTTTCAGGTAAAGAAATCAAAAGTATCAATAAGCACATGAGAAAGTGTTCTAAATCTCTAATAATTAGAGAAATGCAAATCAAAACAACTCTGAGGTATCACCTCACACCTAGCAGATTGGCTAAAATGAAAGAAGGGGAGAGTAATGAATGCTGGAGGGGATGTGGTAAAATTGGGACATTAATGCATTGCTGGTGGAGTTGTGAACTAATCCAACCATTCTGGCTGGCAATTTGGAACTATGCTCAAAGGGCTATAAAAAATGCCTGCCTTTTGATCCAGCCATACCATTGCTGGGTTTGTACCTCAAAGAGATCATAAATAAACAGACTTGTACAAAAATATTTATAGCTGCGCTTTTTTATGGTGGCAAAAACCTGGAAAAGGAGGGTATGCCCTTCAATTGGGGAATGGCTGAACAAATTGTGGTATATGCTGGTGATGGAATACTATTGTGCTCAAAGGAATAATAAACTGGAGGAATTCCATGTGAACTCGAAAGACCTCCAGGAATTGATGCAGAGTGAAAGGAGCAGAGCCAGAAGAAAATTGTACACAGAGACCAATACATTGTGGTAAAATAGAATGTTGGACTTCTGTACTAGCAGCAATGCAATGACCCAGGACTATTCTGAGGGATTTATGGAAAAGAACGCTACTCTCATTCAGAGGAAGTACTACAGGAGTGGAAACAGAAGAACAACAACTGCTTGAACACATGGGTTGAGGCGGACATGATTGGGGATGTAGACTCGAAACTACCACAACAATGCAACTATCAACAATTTGGAAATAGGTCCTGATCAATGACACATATTAAACCAGTGGAAATACACATCTGTCATGGAGGGAGGGGGAAGTCAGGAGGGTGAAGGGGAAAGTAAGAGCATGAATTATGTAACCATGTTAACTTTTCAAAAAAATAAATATTAATACATGTTTTAAAAAATGAGGATAATAATAATACTTGCCTCCCAGGGTTGTTTTTAAAATAAAATTATATAATACTTGTAAAACACTTAGCTGAGTTCCTGGCACATAGTAGGCTCTTTAAAAGTGCTTGTTATCTATCAAAAAGCATCACTTTTCTAATGCCTCTGAAATGAAGTATATAATCTCTATGCCAGGCTAGACCAGCAGAGACTAGGAATGCTTTGGACTTTGGTCAGAAGTCTCAGCAACTTCTCAAGGTCTGTAACTGTCTGGAAGATAAATATAGTTCTGTGAGATTAACCTTTAATTCACAGATTGTGTTTTCTTCATGACTTTTGATTAAATTTTGAGACATGTTTTGTCTAGCTGTTCCTTGGAACTCAATACCTTGGGCAGGTCACTGGGACCCTAGAAGAAGCTATGCAAATTACAGTCAGCAAAACGTCTCCTTTTTTTGAGGCCAATAAGAATCCCTTTCCAGAAAGTGGACTTTTGGAGTCTCACCCTTAGAGAGGATGCTCTGCCTGGGATATTTTCCTGAATGGGACCCCCTGAAATGCTGACTCCTCAGTTGGAATATTTAGGTATAGGTGCTTCCCCCATTCAGTGATGTCATCTTTCTTTTCTCTATCTTATCATTACCCATGTTGTTCTCATTTGTGTATTCCTTTGTGTTTTCAGTTGTAAGCTAAATTGCTGGATCTTTGCATAATAATAATAAACCTACTTTTTTTACCTTTTTAATTAAAAATGCTGTGGAGAAATGTGTCTTATTATAGGAGAACAAATCTGAAACCCTTAGTGTTATACCTGCCTTTGCCCATCTGGCACCCCAAAAACTAGATGTACTCACTCATCTCTAACTCATAGAGTCATAGTTTTCTTCAAAGCACAACTTTGGTATCATATTTTACATGAAGCCTTGTCTTTCCTTCTCAGTTATCAGCACCCTGAATTGTGGTTGTTAGTGCTTGGTTATAAGGTTTCAAAACAGTGGCCGTGAGGTCCCCTGTCTAAGAGGTAGTTGAAGAGCCAGTTTGGTGTGAAGATCATGAATAGATGAGCAAATATAGGCATATGGGATTTCATCATGTGAAGCCAAAATAGAAAGCCAAGGACTATAGGTTATTGTGTCTATCACTCTACTGTGAGATATTCTCCTGCTGTGAAGAATTTCTGCATATTTAAGTCAACAAAAGACTATATCTGAGTCATCAGTCAAAGTTCAGTTTGTAATAATGATTAAAATCAGAATTTAAACAAAGCCAACACTCATTAAACCTTAAGCATAGAATCTGATGTGAATAGGGATTTAGTTCTGTGATTTCCTCCTAAATAAGGAAAAGCTTTTCTACCAATGTCAGTCAGCATCTTCTATGCAATTTATAGCCTTAGAGAATTGCCCAGAACTTTGAGAGATTAAATGACCAGCTCAGGATCACCTAGACCACATGCATCATAGACAGGATTGGACATGAACAAAAGTCTAGATTTGTATCCATTATCCCATCCTACCTAGGAAATTGTGTTATAGTGGCCAGGACAAGTAACATAAAATGAGGAAAACCTTGGATCTCAGGTTTTCCTGGATAAAAGACTGACTCACTATCCATTGTGCAAGTTTCCTCTTCAGAGTCTGACAGTAGCAAGAAAAAAAAAGGGTCCTATGTATGTGTATGATTGTATTCATTAATCCAGTAGTTAGAGATATGCCCCACCGCAACCTCAGTGGTAGATTAGTTTTCTTAAACATATGATAAATCAGAAGTGGTGCCATAGGATTATGATCTCTGCCTCTATTAGAGGAAGGCTGAGAGGTTGATAGATGGATAGAGCCCAAGAGTTCAGAGTTATATTATGACTGTATCCAAACAAAGTTCACAAACAATAAAGTGACTTGTGGATAAGGTGGGAGTTTTGTGATTGTTGTTTGTCCGCATGAACAAAAACTTAATCCAATTTAGGTGTTTTCAAGGGACAAAGCTACATAGGTCAGAAACAAAGCAAGTCAGAACTCCAAGGAACCATCAGAAATGAAGTCAGAGATCTGACTGGCCACTATACTTCTACCCTGGGTGAGAAAGGGAAAGAAAATCTAAAAAAGAAAAAAAAATAATAATTTTAAAAAACATCATAGGAGACAGCTAGGTAGCTCAGTGCATAGAGACTCTGAAGATAGCAGGTCCAGGTCTCAAACACTTTCTAGCTGTGTGACCCATGGGTGTCATTTAATCCCCATTGTCTAGCCCTTACCATTCTTCTGCTTTACTTTTTTTTTTTTTAAACTCTTGTACTTTGGTGTATTGTCTCATAGGTGGAAGAGTGGTAAGGGTAGGCAATGGGGGTCAAGTGACTTGCCCAGGGTCACACAGCTGGGCAGTGTCTGAGGCCGGGTTTGAACCTAGGACCTCCTGTCTTTAGGCCTGACTCTCACTCCACTGAGCTACCCAGATGCCCCCTCATTCTTCCGCTTTAGAAACACTATGTAATATTGATTGTAAGACAGAAAGTGTTTGAAAAAAAAATGACACATCCTGGACCTACAAATTCATCTAAACATTTTCAAAAATAATTCTGTTTTCAATTTTTGCTAGTGAAGGGCATTCTTGCAATAAAATTGGGCTAAAATGCATAATTTAGTTTTATATATCACAGGCAAGATTCCATCAAAACCTTGCCCAAACATACACAAATTTGTCTCTTCTGTTTTCCAGAAAAAAAGCACTTGGGTGCAGGATTGTTTTTATCCATTCATCCCTCCTAATTTTGCTTAATATGCATACTGTTTCTTAAATACAATTTTGATCAAATGAGATCACATGAGCAAAGTGCTTTGGAAACCTTAAAATACTAAAGAAATATCAATTATGGTGATAAAGGTTATTTTTGTGGTGTCTGTGCATTAATAAAAATTTGATCCAACTTCATTGTTTTCAAGTGTGGTGATTTTGGGAGATATATTTAAGCTTGAGGTGGGTAGTAAGGGTAAAAATTTTGGTTACTACACTCCCCCATTTTTAAAAAGAAAAGCTTTATAACTTCTTTTTTTTTCTTTTCCCTTGTATCTAACACACTTAGTATGGTGCCTAGTACAAAGTAAGTAGTTAATAAATGGTAATTGTTTGATTGACTGACTGAAATACAGAAAGCGAACCCAAAGGGATTAGGTGACCCATGTAAGTAAGGTTTCCCACATAGTTAGAAGCAGTTAGGACTCATATCTAGGTCTTTTGACTAGAGCCCTTTCTAACTCTGCCAGCAGTCAACTCTGATCTTTGGTGGCAAATAATGTTCTACTTCTTACCCTGCACAGTCAGCTTAGGCAGAGGAGATCAAATGTAGTTTTGTTCCACTGTATGCTTCAGAAAATGAAACACTGGAGATGAAATGGTAACCCACTGAAAACTTCCCTTGGGGGAAAAAAATCATTTCAACTACATCTATTTCCCTGGGCTTTTTGTCCCTGCAATCAGAAGCAATAGAAGACCTTTGTAAATCACACAATCTCTGCTTCTTGTGAGAGTAGAAGAGTCAGATAGATGGAACACAAGTGACATTTCTGATGGCCATTAGAGCTTATAATTCTAGCTGACAGAGGATTGTGACCAAAAATAGGGCTAAGTTCCAAGACTTTATTCTGATGGAAGATTTTTTATTATTATTATTCCACAGAGAATTGTCTTTTAAGCTATAATTTGATATGAAACTCACTGAAAGAGAATTAATGCAGAACCCCATTATGTCATTTTAAATGCTACTTTTCACATTAGAAGTGCAATTTAAAGCTCTTTGATGGTGTTTTCTTCTAGGAATTAATAACTTTTTTTTTTATTCCAAAGAGATTTGTTCCATGAGATAGAATTAAGGAAGGGCCAGAAAATGCCACAAGATTCTCAGGTAACCAACTACCAGCTTTGTGTTTTGATTCTTTCCAACAACTTTGCCCCATCTGTCTCATTATCCCTTCTGACTTCTATATTTCTTTAATAAACTGTTTTTAACCTGGAGTGATTCTTTGGAAAAAGATGAAGGTGAGTAAATTAATGGTAGATACTTGAGCACCTGGTTCAGGGCTTCATATATTGATGTACTGAATGTTACCCACTGTAAACAGCACAGAATTGCTTTAATTCAGATTATGAGGAGGAGGATTATTTCCTTCTCACTGAAAAATTTGACATATACTTTTTCATGATCTATTAGCCACTTGCGTATTTATATCTATTTCAACAGGAGAAATGGCCTAATTTCTTAAGGGTTATCAGAGCACTAAAAATGCCACTCTTGCCTTCTCTCTGAAATGATAGCAAATTAGGTCAAGGTGATGCTACTTACTCATCTAATTTTAAAATTGAGAACAATCCTTGGAGGTCAATGAATCCAATCCTACACTTTACAGAGAAGGAAACGGTGGTCCCCAAAAAGGAAGTGACTTGCCCATCATCACACAGGAGTGGCAGAGCCTGACTCCATATCTATTCCACTACCCCTGATCTGCGGATGAATTTCAATTATGCATTGTACAATTGTATATAAGGTAACTTTGTAATCAAATGTATGTGTGTTCTGAATATCTGAAAATTCTCCATATAGGAGATGTGCAGAATATCATTCTAAGTCTTTTTGCCCTATTAATGTGTTCCTTTTTTTTATGGTATCTCTTGAACAAGATAGGGAATTCCCTCGAAAATACTTTTTCCTTAACAAGATATAAATTCCCCTTGAGTTAAGATTCTCTATTATTGCTCTATTATCAGTAAGGCCTTTATTCTGCCACCTTTGATAAATTCCCTGGTAAAATGTTAACTTGCTAGGTCAGGTTGCCAGTTTTTTTTTTCCCATTGATGCCATATGTATGATGATTAATTGATGATGGACAATTGAAGATTCCTAGCTAGTTTATGAACCTATGATTCCTTAAAAAGCACATAGACAAGGAATCAAAAGCCTTGAGAGCTGGGGACACAGAGGACCAAAAGGAGACTGTCTATATATTCATAGACTTGACCTCTCCATGGAACCATGAGCAAAATAGCAAGCAGCACCAGATAATGACAATCAAATAGTCGAGATTCTGGACTGGGTTCCTTGACTAAGAGGAGGATTTCTAGAACATGAAAGAGAAAGAGACGGTGAAAATATAAAGGAACAAACATAGACCAAACTTTCACTGGTATTGTGTGTTACGTGAAAAAATAAACTACAAAACATGAAAAGTAGCTCCCAAACATGAAAAAGAGCATCAATAACAATGCACAAGCATGTAGCCAGTTAAGTATGAATATAAAATAATAATAGTGATGATAATGATGATGATAGGATAAGAGACTTTATATCATTTCACAAAACACTTTTACATATGTGTTCTCATTTGATCTTCACAAATCTGTGAGGTAGCTACTTGAATGTGAGGCTTGGAAAGGTTAAGTACATTTTATCTGAAAATCAGAAAGTGGAAAAGATACTAAGTGAATAGATTTGACAGTAGGTATGAACTCAAGAATTTCTCTTCCTCCAACTGTGGGTAGTTAAGGACCTCCCAGAATGGATAGCAGAATCTTGTTATATTCTACATCACACTAATATGTCTTTCCAGGAATAATTTTTTGCTTATTTTTTAAAGACATGTAATAGAAGGAGAATCGAATTTTTGTAGTCTTATGAATTAGGTTTGAACATCTTCCTATATCATCTTTTCCTCTCTGTCTGTTTCCTCAAAGGCAAAACTAGAGAGTTATAACATACAATACCACCCCCCCTCCCACTTAAGGTTGTATGGAGAAAAGCTCTCTGTAAATCTTAAAATAATAGTAGTAACGGTCATAGTCCTCATAGTTGGAGTGTTACTAGTAGTGGTGGTAATAGTAGTAATACTAACAATACTACTAAAATTTACATAAGGCTTTAATGTCTGTGAGGATTAGGGGCATGGTGTCACCTCCATCTGGAAAATACAAGTAAAATTTTCTGGCCTCCCTTCATACCAGACAAGTCTGACTTTTTTCTTTTATTTATGGGTGTTTAGAGTATCTTCTTGTAAATTTTAGGCTAAGTATGCATCACTGAGTTTCTAAACTTTTTCTGTGTTATCTTTGGCCTTCATGTATCACATCTGCAACTTCCCCAAAATTCCCCCCAAGATTCCCATTTGATTTCTTATGCCAACTTAAGATATATCAAAACTATGATTGGAAAAGTCGTGAAGTAGAAGGGTTAACTGTATTATCTCCTAAATATTATCTCATTTTATCCTTATAATCATTCTTGGAGATACGTGCTATTATTATTCACATTTCATAAATAAGGAAACTGAAATAGATCAAGATTAAGTGACTTGCTCAATATTTTACACTAGTAGGTATCTGAAGCAGAATTTGAACTTATCTTTCTGATTCAAGATTCTAAGTCCTATATAATATCTGATGGGCAAACTATAGAAAGAAATATGTAACTAAAGACGTATGAGTTATTATTATTGATAAACAGCATGGTAGGGTAGATAGGGCAGCAGATTTAAAATCAGAAAGCCCTAAGTTCAAACCTTTCCTCAGATATTAGCTATGTGACCCTGGGCAAGTCACTTAACTTCATTGTTCCTCAGTTTTCTAAGACCCTTTCTGAATTCTATATTCCTAGAATTGTTCCTTCTCCCTGTCCCTGAGAAATAAGATGATGATCTGCCCCAAAGGGCATTGAATTGGTTCTGGAAAGGAATAAAAACTCTTTAATCCATGTCCATGACCCAAAGCACTCTTTAACTCTTTGCTGAACAAGAAAATCTATTTAGTAGGCAAAATTAGTTTCAAGTTATCCAAGATTTCCTTCCTAATACTCTGCCGCCTCACCAAGGTTCTCCACATCTCCTAGAAACTCTTCCTCTTGTCATAGTTGGCCTGCACATGACATAGATCCACTAAGATCTTGGATCCAACTGCTACTGCCACCTACTCCTCATATCTTTCCCTACTTTCCTCCATACCTGTCCTTTACTGTCTGTGACTCAGAATGCACAGGGTTGTGGGGAAATGGAGTTATTGCAAGTGTACACAAACTGAAATGCACACCAAGCACTGATATTTGGGGGCTTATTTAGCTTTGAAAAATTTTCAGCTTGACTCAGCATAATAAATAAAAGTAAACATACCTTCAACATACCTAAATAAATAATATCTCACACCTAGACATATTTTCCAGATATTTGCAGAAGCTTTTGTGATTTATAAATGTAATATGAGGGACCAATTGTAAAGGGAACCCACATTTTGTGAGGACTGTAACCCCATCAGTAGCATGGAGGTGTCCTTGTAGGCTCTAAGGGGAGCATCTCTAGCATCTTTCCTCCACCCTTCTCCAAGGGAGATTTTATTTTCTGCCAAGAGGGGAAGCAGGAGTTTGGGGCCAGAGACAACTCTGTTCTTCTCAGTGAAGGTGGAGTAAGGCTAGAATTATATCCATGTCTTCTTAGAGATTATTAGTCTGATAATATGATATGATTGGGCTTGATTTTCTGATATCTGTTATTATTGGGGAAAAGGAGGTTCCCAAGTTCTATATTCAAGGCTTGATCCTGTTCCCATCAAATATCAGTTTCACAATGAACATACATATTGAATATCAATTATTAAAGAAAAATCAAATTTATCCAAATCAGAGGAAAACAGAAATCAGAGAATGTACATGTAGAAAAATATTTACCAGACAATACAGAATAACTCACTTGAACAGAGATAATCAAACTCAAACTTTCTCACCCAAGGGGAAACTCCTCACAGCCTCTAGTGTAACAAGCTGGGTATAGACACTTGATAAAGACTGCCTGATGCTCTTATATCAGCTTCTTCACAGTGTTTCCCTTTAGCAGTCTGAAGTGAGGGTTCTTTCGATTTCCCTAACAAAACTGGGAGCCAGAAGTACCCTCAAACTACTTGAAACCAGAAGAGTCCTGATAAGGACTGAGGGGTTAGGGGGACTCTCTCCCTCTCACCAGCTCTGCCCTCACCATCATGCAGGGCCCCACCAATAAGGAGAGAATCTCAAACCAATGGACTTTGGAAATGGGCTTTCATGAAATATAGATTCATTTAAAATCATTAATTGATTCACAGTGGCCTTTTGTCATCCCTTGTTTTCTCAATCATTTAGTACGACTATGCCTGTCACAGAAATTGACATTAAAAATTAATCCTTATAGTTAGATTAGTGGTTCCAAATGCTTTAAAAAATGTCTCGTGTGCTAATTTCCAGACTTTGTTAAATGATTAAAAATATTATTAAATGAGACGATATGTGTAAAAAGAAACCTCAATAATTTTTAATCTTATTTAATTGATTAAGATGATTTTTCTATGGTTACATGATTTATATTTTTCCCTCCCCTCCTCTCACCTCACTCCCATAGCCAATGTGCAATTCCTCTAGGTTTTACATGTATTTACCTCAAGACCTATTTCCATATTATTGATATTTGCACTAGGATGATTGTTTAGAGTCAATATCCCTAATCATATCCCCATTGACCCATGTGATCAAGCAGTTGTTTTTCTTCTGTGTTTCTGCTCCCACAGTTCTTTCTCTGGGTGTGGATAGTGTTCTTTCTCTAAGTCCCTCAGAGTTGTCCTGGATCGTTGCATTGCTGCTAGTAGAGAAGTCCATTACATTCGATTGTGATGCAGCATATCTGTCTCTGTGTATAAGGTTCTCCTGAAAACCTCAATAAATTTGTCAAGACCATGGGCTTACCTAAAGTCTTTTTCTATCCAGTTTGACCTTGTATTTAAAAGAGAAGAAATCAACTATGTTCAGGAATACAGCAAAAAAATTAAGTCAGTAATGGAAATAGAGTGTACTTCCTGAAGCTAGAATACCATTTCAGAGCTGGCATGTCTTGGGTCTCCTGTCCCAGGACTCCTGCTGGTTCTGGTTCTTTCTGAAAGTGCATGGAAGTAACAAACAGTTGAGTCCTGAGCAAGAAGTACAGATAATTCAATGAATCTTTAAAAGGGAATGATCTGCTCTCAATTGTATCTTCTCTTCCCAGTTGGCAAGCCTCTTCCTGGAGGGGTGATGGTGGATCTGGTCACTCTTTTCATACACTTGTAGAATTGTAATTACTTTAGTGTACAGCTGGAGTAGTGAGGGTGGAGGGAAGATGGAGAGATGGGTCTCAGCTAGGCCAGTTTGAAGATGGGTCTTTGGTGGCCTCTCCTGCTATGTATTTCTATGGGTATAAGTGACCAAAATTGATCTCAAAATGGATGTGTCCAGGCTCAGAGAAAATATTGTGAGTTGACTGGTGACAGGGTAGTTCTGCTTCAGAGATGACAAATCACCAGCAAAAAGAGGATCCCAACCTCTGACTTCATTGGCTAGAATATAGAGATGTTAAAAAAGATAGTGCAGAGCTGAGCTAAGGTGAAATATAGCAATATCTGTTCCACAGTCCCCCTAGACTGCTTGATATTCTGATGAGATTTAAGTCTCAATTTCCTGGGAGAGCATAACAGTTGTTATAAATTATATAACTGAATTCTGTTTTAAGACTTTCTGTCAATGCCCCCTTCTGAATATTCTGTGTTTAGTATTTCATTTATATGTAAGAAATAAATATCTGCCCTCTACCTGATTCATATTGTACCTTGAGTAATTTTAATACTCCCCATTTTGAGGAGACCTTAAATATGTGCCACTTAATGCTTAAGGAATTTTTCCCTGGAGCACTGAGGTAGAAAATTAATGAACCAAAGAGTTTGAGTAAAAGGAAATTATTTTTCCTTAAAGTGATCTGACTCCTGTTATATTCATTAATCTGGGGTGAGATGGATGCCACCTTGACTGACAGGGATGGAAGTTGGGAGCTTGGAATGTTCCCAGGTACTGTGAGCCAGGGGCAAATGTCAGTTAGCTCCATCCTATATATACCCCTGACAGCTACATTGAGGGAGGTCTCTGGACTCAGAGGCTCAGAATTGGAGATCACAGTTCTCTGAATTGAGGCTGGTGCAAGCCTCTGTGGTTCTATCTGGGCAGTGGGTGGCTAAAGGGTGGTTGAAGAAGAAGAAGGTATGAATAAGCCTGAATCTATTTCCTGGCTAGACTGTGAGAGCTAGTGAACCATCAGCACTATTGGTGAGAGCTGAGAGAATAAAGACCATCAATATATCTGCAGCAATAGCCTTCCCTATTCTTTGGCTTAGCTGTGGCCAAGTCTGGCCAGAGATAGAGAGAAAGGGTGAAGATCTCAAGCCTCCACCAGCTTAGTAGCCTCCAGGCCTGATTATTAATTAGTTTAATAGATAATAGAACAATAGGGTTTCCAATCCACAATCTTTGACCTTGTTATCCTTTCCCTAACTATAGATAAAAGAGTGTTCAATAACAAGTACCTTCCTGAGTGTTCTTTCTATCACAGCCCTTGGGAAGGGAGTCAAATAAGCAAGTCATATCCTGAACATTATCCAAAGCTGATCAATAGCCCATCACCAATCTATCCAATCTCAGGTTGGGTCTGGAGAGGTTAACCATCCATCTAACCATTCTCAGGGACCTTACTTGGGCAGCTGTTAAAGGAATTGTTGACAGGTTATCAACCAAACCTGTCAGGGAGAAGGGGATAATTTATAGCAACAGCCAGGGTGAGAGGAGTAGGTGTTCCTCCAGACCAACTGCAGCTGGGAGACTATAGACCAGGAGTTGGCAACATATGGCTCTGGAGCCATATCTGGCTCTTTTGAGGGCCAGATAAGGCTCTTTCTGCAGGAGTCATAAAGTCAATCTTTTTTCAGGCACTGTTACAGGAGTGTGCACTGTGAGCACTGTACGGCTCTCACGAAATTACATTTTAAAAATGTGGTGTTTATGGCTCTCATGGCCATAAAGGTTGCCGACCCCTGCTATAGACAGATACACATCATCACTATCTCTATACAGCTATATCTCCCTCTACCCACATATTTCTTTAACACTCCTTAGGACTGAACTTAATCATTCAATGGTTCAAAAGTAGATGAGCTCCTAAAGTGGAGGTGAGAAGGTTCAGTGGCCCAGCCCCTCTGTGACTCAATAACAGTTATTTTTTTAAACCTTTACTTTCCATTTTAGAATCAATAATGGGTATTGGTTCCAAGGCAGAAGATCAGTAAGGGCTATGCATTGGAGGTTAAGTGACTTGCCCAGGGTCACAGAGCCAGGAAGTGTCTGAGGTCAGATTTGAACCTAGGACCTCCCATCTCTAAATCCTGGCTCTCAATCCACAGAGCCACCCAGCTGCTCCAAGTTATTTTTGTTTAGCTAAAAATATGACTAAATTTCTATACCCTCTGACCCAGAAATCCCACTGGTAGACATAGGCACCAAGAAGGTCAAAGATAATAGCAATAATATAAATAAAAACAACAATCTTTATATAGCACCTACTTTATGTCAGGCATTGAAGTGAGTACCTTTTTCAAATACTAGCTCATGTGATCCTTATAACAGGCCTGGGAAGAAAGAAGTATTATCATCCTCATTTTTAAAATTAGGAAACTAAGGCAGATAGAAATTAAATGACTTTCCTAGGATCATCCAGCAAATAAATGCCTCAAATAAAATTTGAATTCAGGTCTTCCTGACTTGAGGCCCTGACCTCATTCCGCTATGCCACCTACCTGCCTCATTAGACTGAAAGGTGCCATGTACAACAAAATATTCACGTTAGCGCTTTTTATGCTAGCAAAGAACTAGTAACAAGGTAGATGCCACTAACTGGAGAATTTCTAACGAAATCATGGTAAATTTAATACATTTTACCCTAAGAAACAATGAATATGAAGAATTCAGAGAAGTATGGGAAGATTTATATGAACTGATAAAAATATTTATATAAACAGGAAAATCTGGTGATTTATAATTCATGGAATAAATCTGTAGTCATGAAATGTACTTACCATACTTTTTCATGTTTCACATGCTCAAAGTTTCTCTTTAGTTTTCAAGAAATTAATTTCTCTAACTTATGAAACAAGAGTTATTGATGCCCAGAATTGCTGCTAATTGCAGTGGTAAAGACAGCCTCAAGGTTAATGAAGTCAATCTGTTTGGTTCATCTGCTTCCACCTAAACCTCCTCAAAAACTTGAGTAGAGTACAAGATTTTTTTCTAATTAAATACCAGAGGCTCTTCCAAATCTCCCAATATACTTCTCTACTATAAGACAACCCTGAGATAAAATAAATATAAATCCTTAGGGAACCATTACTATTTGGCATTTAGAAGGAAATCAGAAAGATCCCATATGGTTAAATTGTTAGGAAGTTGCATTAACATTTTCATTAAAGTCAGAACCCAAATCATGTAAGGAAAGCCTTTAAAAAGATCTGGGAAGAGTGACTAGATAAAAAACGATGGTAAGACTGATTGCTTTCAATTGTTGATGTGATAAACATTGAGGAGAAAAAGGTGTATTTCAGAGCATTTTATTATGATATAGTTAAGGACATAGTCCCATTAGTAAGGTCTTTCTCATCACAAACATCAGGACAAACTCTTTTCGAAGGGTAAACAATATTTGTAGACATCCCACTTCTATTTGATCTTCTGTCCACTTCTGAAGTTAGTGCCCTTCCCCAACCCAAAGTGACCCAATTCTTTTATGGCATTCTCTGAAAAGCCAAATTCAATTCAAAGGAATTCAACTCACATCTATTAAGTGTTTAGTTGTTGTTGTTCAGTTATGTCCCTAGTGTCTGATTCTTTGTGACCCAGTTGGAGGGGATTTTTTGGCAAAGACTCTGGATTGCTTTGCAACTTTCTCCAGTTCATTTTACAGATAAGACAGAGTGAAGTAACTTGCCCAGATTCACATTGCTAGTAAGTGTCTGAGACCAGAATTAAATTCAGGAAGATGAGTTTCCTGACTCCAGGTCTGGCACACCATCCACTCTGCCCATCTAACTACCCTGGTGCATAGCGTATCGAATGTTAAAAGGTGTCTCTGTCTTCAGGGAACTTACATTTTATGAGTTTTATCATTTCTCTGGGTTAGTACCCCAGAGACAAAAATTATTCCTTCTTCTTATCTCATGAAATTGAAATCTCAACTTAAGGAAATTATCATGGAAGACACATAAAAATTCACTTTATGGGTATTAATGACTGACTACTCCAAGTCCTATCCCTCTCACAGTTATTCTAACTTTAAAAGACGTTGCTTAGAAACATAATATAATGATTTAAGTTAATGAATCTCTAATACTGAAATTTCTCACATCCTATCAGGGTAGATGTTTGATCATGGAAGTTCCCAGCCTATCCCTGTAAAATCATGCTGTTTTGGTAACCAGGATTCCATCTCTACGTAAAGTTACTAACATTAGCAGCACATATCCACCACCACCATCCCTCCTCTTTCAAGCTTGGATATAATCAATAGTCCATGGAAAAAGTGCTGCTTGAATTAATATTACTTTTTTTTAAATCAAATCTCGGGGCGGGGGTAAGCTGGATGGCTCAGTGGATTGGAAACCAGAGACAGGAGGCCCTGGGTTCAATTCTGACTTCATGCAATTCCTAGCTTTAGTCTTTAATGCTCTTTTACTTTGGAACTAATATATAGTATTGATTCTAGTCTAGAGTTAAGGGTTTGTTTGTTAACAAATTTTTTGAGTCATATTTTTGAGTTATGTCAAATTTCATCAGATTGCTGAATATTTTTGTCCATCTACGTCCCTTCCTTCTTTCCATTGCTTAAGGATTCAGGCTGAGGTGCCATAGGATATAATGGATGTGGAATCAAGAAAGAACAGGGTTTGAATCCAGCTTCCAATATTATGTGATTGGACTGTTGTGAGAATTAATAAAAAATAATTGCTACATATTTTACTATTTAAGTTTTTTTAAGTATTTCATATATATTATTCCATTTGATCCTCACAACAACCCTGTTAGATTCAGTGCTATAGATCTTATTATCTCAAATCAGGACTGAAACTGTGATTTCATTGGTATAGGGAACTTCTGGGAAGGTATTTTCTCTGCCAATGCAGATCACTTTCTCTGTAATTTTATCTAGAGAATGAGTGGCCTGTGGCCAAGCTGGGAAGGAAGACAAGGGTTAAGTATTAAGCGGTTACTTTGTGCCAATTATGTGTTAAATGCTTTTTACAAATATTGTCTCATTTGATCCTCACAGCAACTCTACGAGATAAGTGCTATTATTACCCCCAATTTACAGTTGAAAAACTGAAGCAAACAGAAGTTAACTGATTAACCCTGGGTCGAATTTCTAGAAAGTGTCTGATTCTGGATTTGAACTTAGGTCTTCCTGACTCCAGACATGGAATTCTATGCACTTCATCAGCAGTTGCCTCCTGACAGAGAAGTCATAGGATTTTCTGAGTGGAATGTGCCAGAGACAAGACTTGAGGAAACTAGGCAATACAATGAATAGAGCACCCTGGAAGTCAGGAAGCTGTTGTTGTTCGGTCATTTCAGTCATGACTCTTTGGGACCCCATTTGGGGTTTTCTTAGAAAAGATGCTAATTTGTCCACTCCTTATCCAGACCATTTTACATATGAGGAAACTGAAGCAAACATAGTTAAGTGATTTGCCCAATGTAATACAACTAGTGCCTGGGGTGAGATTTGAACTCAGGAAGATTAGTCTTCCTAACTCCAGGCCCAGCACTCCATCCATTGTGACACCTGATCAGGAGTAGCTCAGACCCTGCCTCGAAGATTCACTGTTTATTTAACCCTTGAGAAATAAGAGCTGACATTTTTAATAGTAGTTCACATTTATAGTGTTTACTATGTGCCAGGCACTATACTAAGCACCTTACACTTATTATCTCATTTGACTTTCACAACTCTGGAAAGTTGGTGCTATTATTAATCTGCTTTATAGATGAGGAAACTCAGGCAAACAGAGGTTAAGTGACTTGTTCACAGTCACTTGCTAAGAGTCTGCAATCAAATTTGAACTCGAGTCTTCCTGATTCTATATGCAGCATCCTATCCACTGCCTTGCTTATATGCCCAAGGCATTTAGTTTCCATTTTTTCATTACAAAATGCAGAAAACAATAGTATGTATCCCCTAGAGTTGTTATAAGGATTAAATGAGATAATAATATGTATAAAGTGCTTTACAAATCTTAACACTGTAGAGTTGCTATATATTGTTTCTGGGATTGAATCTAGGTCTTCCTGACATGGGCCACTGCTCATTTTTCACTACCCACGTGCCTCTTATCCCCATTTTACTTGCGTGGAAACTAAGACTCAGAGAAATTATATCACCCACCCACCCTCCATCACAGTCATAAGTAAATATCTGAAGCAAGACTTGAATGAAATTCTTCCTGCCTCCAAGACCATCGCTCTGTCCAGTAACCAAGCAGCCTTTAACATGAGATAATGTATACAGTGCATTTTGCCAATCCTTAAGTGCTATGTAGTTATTAGCTATTAGTATTAATTATCTTTGATCAATGTTAGGCAGTAAGGCCATTTCACTTTGAAAATAGCAGTTTTCTGGTTACTTTAGTAGCTCTCCAAGGAGCCATTTTAAAGTAGTGCTGAAAAAGCCTTAACATTAAAGGCTATTGCCAAGTAGAAAGGGTTGTGTTAGAACTAATACAAAGAGTATCCTTTGGCCAAAGGGGAGGACTAAGGAACAAACCAGTTATGGTAAAAATGACAATGTATAGCCTTTTGGAGGGATTCTTCTAACATCTGTTAGATGGTTAAAATTATTTCGTGTAACATTTCCATCAGCATAAATAGAAGGTGCCGAATGATAAAACTCAATTAAACCTGTAACATATAATGAATTTCCTTCCACTTAGTGTTCCAATGGTAGATGAAAGATAACATGGGCCTTGGTTGGGCTGAGCCTGAGGATCTCCCTGTGATGAGGATTGAGCAGAGTTTTACCTTGTTTGGGGTGTTCAGGGCTTTTCCTAGGATAATTTAAAATGACAATTTTTAAAGGATTCTTTAATTTGCTAGGTTTACATTTGGAAAGCACTGGCATTCTAGCATCAAAGAAACAAGTGATCAGTTCCTAATTTGCAAGAATAATTAGTTCCAGCAAGAAACTTCCTTCTCCTAATGGTCACACTCAAGGGGAACTTCCCCCTCACCTAGTCCCCATCCTCCTGCCTGTGGCCTATTCAGCAGATTTTTGTGCATATATGCAGATTCATGTCTACATCAGTGAAATCAACACTTCCAGTTTCCTCTTCTAACTCCCACCACCTGTAGAGAAATACCTCTATATTCAGACATCCATAACCAGCAGTGGACAAAGGTATACAAAAACTCATTCATTTGCCTTAAAAGATAAAATCCAATGACCTTACCCCAACATTGAAGGCCCTCCACAATCTGAATCCATTTTTCCCAGGTATTTCCTCCCTTTTTTTCCAGTGTGAAACCTAAGCTAGGTAGGTTTATCATAGATAGACTGCTCATGCATCATCTATCAAACATGCCTTTCCTCCAGTCTAGTGTACATTACTCCCATCTTTTAACATTAGCATATAAGTCTTCTACTTTGTTGCTAAAGCAGCTAGAAATGTTCTCTCAGTTCAATGAAATCCTAGAGGACATATTGCCTATATCACTAATGTATTTAATACCTATTATTTACTGCTTTGTATAATCAGGGATATGTGTTTGGGTTTGGGTTTTGTTTTTTAGAGGGTTTTTCCCCAACAAGTTCATGTCTTATATCCCCAACTGGACTGTAACTTTCTCTAGAGCATGGTTCCTCAGTTTATCAAACTTTTTCTCTGTCCACTAACTCTCACATATCATGTCTCAGGAGACAACTGTGGTTTTCTACTTTCCCTGGGTTGCCCAGGGAGGCAGTACAGGGGATATCCTCCCTGCCCCCTGTCTCATGATCTGTTGTCTCTATTGCTGCCTTTTTTCTGGCTGCCATTCTATCCTGGTGACCCAATTCACTCAATGATTTCCTTCACATACTCATTTATAGTGTTGCTTGTTTTGTATACCATTTCCTCAGATTCTCAGTTTCAATTTTCCAAAGTCTTTTAATAAGACTTGGAATGACTGAGTACATTAGGCATTCTAGAATTATTTTATAGAATAAAAGAATGTTAAAGAGTTCAAAGAGACCATCAAGGTCATTCTGTTCAACTTCCCACCTAGTGTCTAAGCTGTTATTCAACCTCTAACTAAACATTTCCAGTGACAGGGAATTTATTTCCTGATCTGAAAACCCATTCCATTTTTGCTCTCTTCTCTTCTGTGTTTGTTGCTAGCTAGACTTCCCTATGAGCTTGGTTAGGGGGCCCTTATGGTGGCCACAAAATAGCAAGCTAAATGGAGCAGCAACGAAAGTAACTTATACATCTCTCTTCTATTTTCCCCCATTCTCCCCTACTACTTTGATTTAATAAAATTATTAATTTAGGGCCAGTGTCATAATTTTCCCTCTAACATGAAGAATGTCTTAAAAATCAATAAACTGCTTAAGAATGATGAAAACCCATAATGAAGAACATGGGCAATGAGGAAGGGTAAATGATAAGAGCATAGGTCTATCAAGTAAGAGGGTAACAAGAGTAACTCTGAAGGATAGTATTCCATATCTTGTAGTTTTACTGAGGGAACTTTCTGCATAGGACAATTTCAAATCAGAATCAGGTTCTACCTCTGAATTCCATTTCTTCATCTATAGAACAGAGATCACCAAAACAATGTGTAACCTGAGGCCCAAAGTCCACTGATATGGGACTTCTACTTATTGGTAGAGATTAATTCCAGAGCAGAGTTGGCGAGAGTAGGAGGAAAGAGCTGGAATATTCTTTGTCTTGTCAAGTCTTTTTTGAGTTTTCTTTGAGTCATGAGTTGTTTGGGGCTCTGTATTTGTTTCACTCCCTTTTGGCTCTCCACTTTGAGACAGAAAATAAACATTGCCAACCTCACTTCAGGTTGATGAAAGGAAAGAATCAAGGAAGAAGCTGACTGGCAATCTCCATCATATCTCTATCCCTAGCTTTCGATACTAGAGACTTCAGCCAGCTTCTCTTTGGATGATATCTAGGACTCTATCATGGCTGAGCTGAGTTATCTCATTCCCAATGGAAGAGCTCCTTCACTCTCTATTGTCTGATATATATTATCCTATATATGCTTTCTCTTACTTTTATTTTACTACTTATTTAGATAAATTAGTTTATTTCTGTTTATATTAGTGTTCAGGATGGAATCAATTGTTGTTACCCAGTGGTATACAGCTCTTCATGACAACATTTGAGGTTTTCTTAGCGAAAATAGTTGCACAGTTGGCCAATTCCCTCTCTAGATTGTTTTACAGATGAGAAAACTGAGGCAAATGGATTAAGTGACTTATGAAGGGTCACACAACTAGTCATTGTCTACATCCAGGTTGTATCTTAGACCTTCTGCGCTCTATCCTCTGCATGATCTAACTGGAATTTGGCATTGGGAAATGAGGCAAGCATTGGATATAAAACCTGGGATCCTGCTTTCCTCTAATAATGACATAGGGATCAGAAGTTATATTGAGCCTAAAAATTACACTCCCTTAGATCTGTGATGGAGAAGCTAAGGCACATGTGCCAAAGATGGCACGTAGAAACCTCTTTGTGGGCACAGGTGGCACCATCCCAGCAAAGTTAGTTCCTAGAAGGGCAGAGGGACTCCTGAGGAGCTGTCCCCTTCCCCCTTTCCATCAGGCCTCCCAACCCCTCTGTGCTTACTCCCTCTTCTGAGTGGAGGCTTGGCCACTCCCCATTCTTTCTCCCTCCCCTGTCTGGCCTAGGGGTCCTATGACCCTACTCCCTCAGGAGAGGAGGCCAAGGCTGAGGGGGAGACTCAGCTCCAGGTACCTTGGAGGAGGAGCAGGCCAAGCCCCAACCCATGTCCAGCCTCCCTGGGTGGCTGGAAGGAAGGAAAGAGCAGTAGAGGTTCATGCAGAATGCCTAGCCCTCATCTGACTTCCTAACCTGTAGAGCCTCTCCTGTCCCTTCCCTGGGGCTCTTCCTTTGTTTTCAAGATCCAACCCCCTCCCCCTGCCCAGGAACCAGCTCCAAGTCCCAGGTAGGAACCCCTTGCTGCGCCAAGACTCCCCCTAACCCATAAGAGAGTTTTAGTGAGTACACACATGCTGACTCACTGAAAGGAAAGAAACTCCTAGACTCCACTTCCTCCATGACTGGGGGGAACAGGAGATCCCCTGGCAGTGCTCCTCACCTGGAAGACTTCGGGGCCTGTGGACTACAGCCAGACCAGAATCATTGGTAAAGCAATTCTTGCAAGCCCAGACTTGACCTGAACCCAAATCAGAATGAGGTCCCCCAAAGGACAATTTTGTTTTAAAAAAAGGGAAGTTCATCTTTTTCTAGAATCCTGTTTAAGCTGCCTCTCCTCTCCCCAAGTGAATGGTGGCAGGACTTGCTGGCCAAGAATTTCTCCTACCAGTCTTTTCACGAAGAAAGCTGCCTATGGAAGTCAACAACATTCTGAAAAGTAGACCCTCCTCCATACAGGATCCATTATCTGGCGGGGGAGGGAAGGTTCAAGGTTCAGTCTAGTCTCTGAAAGGTTTGCCATCACTGCCCTAGACTAACAAAATTTAGGGAACAGATAAGTATAATTCTAGCACAGAAATCCCTCTTCCTGTGAGAAGAGCTTAGTGGCCAAGCCTGACCCCAACCTCTTGCTTTCTCTTCCACTAGGAATTTAAGTCTTCTTTGGAGAAATATAAAGGGAGAAGAAGCTAGAGATGTCTGTTCCATCTCCCTTTGAGCCACTTGCCAAGACTCTAGTGCAACATTTTTGTGTAACAAATGAGTTACTCTCAGTGGTGTGTTGAAGCTAGATCATACTAGCTTATGAGAACCAATTTTTAAATTTTCAACATGAGCATTTACCCCTCTGAATTAGCAATTTCTACAAATCGGCACTTGATTTATCATATTATTGATTTCTAGACTTAAGAAAGTGATGAAGAAAAAGTTAAAAATGCAGATTAAACCTAGAAGTATGTCCTGAGTAATTTTTTTCTGAACATATTTATTAAACATTTACCATCACTCTTTTGGTTACTCTCATGAATTATTCTCATTATTGGGATCTTAAAATGGATAACTTATTTAAATAGGGATAATAAAACCTTTTCATGCCAATTAAATTTCAACAAAATTATGATCTATAAATCACTGAAAAACTGCTACATTTAGAACCAAAGGTAAGACACATTGAGCATGGAGAGCTTCATATGTTGCCAAACATTTGGTTAACTGATATTCCTTGTTACAAGAGAAGGCTTACTTAAGACAGTTCGGGAAGCAATACATACCCAAGAAATGACTACAATTTGAAAACAAGTCATCATTCTTGATTCCTTTTTCTCATTTCCTATATTCAATCAGTTGCCAAATCCTGTTTTTTTCTGCCTTTCCAGTAAATCTGATATGTTTCCTTTCCTTTCTTTGATACCAACATTACTCTGTTACAAGAAACTCTTAATACTACATACCTAAATTATTGAAAAAATATATTAGTTGTTCTCTCTGCCTCAATTCTCTCTCCATTCTGGTCCTTCCTCCACTCAACTGTCAAATTCATCTTCCTTCAGCATAGTTCTGATCATGTCAATTACCAATTCAATAAATTCTAGTACATCCTCATTACCTCCAGAGCCAAATATAAAATATTCTGGTTTTTAATGCCCCTTCACAACCTTACCCCATCCTTCCTTTTCAGCATCCATGAAATCTGTGATTAAGTAATTTTGTTTTGCTCACTAATTCCCCACCTGATACTCTATCTCACAAATCTCTGCATTTTCACTGGTTATCCTCAAATCCTGGAAATCTATCCTTCCTCATCTCCACCCCTTGGCTTCCCTGGATTTTTGAAGTTTCAGCCAAAGCTCTACCTTCTGAAAGAAGCCTTTCCCAGTCCTCCTTGATCTTAGTACCTTGTGATGAAGATTATCTCATTATGTTATATTGCCTTATATTATATTACATCATATCATGTCATACATCATATTAAATTATTGTATAATAATCCTATATCTTTCATATTTGTACATGATTGTTTGCATGTTGTCTTCCCCATTAGATTTTTAGCTTCTTGAAAGCAGGTACTATTGTTTTTTGTTATTGTTCGGTGTTTCCTTTTTTTTAAACATTTATTAATATTCATTTTTAACATGGTTACATGATTCATGCTCCTACTTTCCCCTTCATCCCCCGCACTCCCCCCACCCATGGCTGATGCACATTTCCACTAGTTTTTTCATGTCCTTGATCAAGACCTATTTCCAAATTGTTGGTAGTTGCATTGGTGTGGTAGTTTCAAGTCCACACCGTCAATCATGTCCACCCCGACCCATGCGTTCAAGCAGTTGTTTTTCTTATATGTTTCCTCTCCTGCAGTCCTTCCTCTGAATGTGGGTAGCGTTCTTTACCATAGATCCCTCAGAAATGTCCTGGGTCATTGTATTGCTGCTGGTACAGAGGTCCATTACATTCAATTTTACCATAGTATATCAGTCTCTGTGTACAATGTTCTTCTGGCTCTGCTCCTTTCGCTCTGCATCTGTTCCTGGAGGTCTCTCCATTTCGCCTGGAACTCCTCTAGTTTATTATTCCTTTTAGCACAATAGTATTCCATCACCCGCATATACCACAGATTGTTCAGCCATTCCCCAATTGAAGGACAAACCCTCCTTTTCCAGTTTGTTGCCACCACAAAAAGCGCAGCTATGAATATTTTCGTACAAGTCTGTTTATCTATGAACTCTTTGGGGTACAAACCCAACAATGGTATGGCTGGATCAAAGGGCAGGCAGTCTTTTATAGCCCTTTGAGCATGATTCCAAATTGCCAGCCAGAATGGCTGGATCAGTTCA